>NC_056727.1:191749861-191952361 GCF_019279795.1 Protopterus annectens
ATAAACGAATACTCATGAGGTTTTCTGATATGATACAGTATCTGTCAAAGTCTGCTCAGAATATATCAAAAATAAATGTGCTATTAAAAATAAGTGGACCAAGATGCTGAAGAGTACTTAAGTGCAGAACAAGAAAAGAGCTTCACATTGCTTAAAAAGTTAATGATGGAAATTTCAAGAGAGAGAGAGAGGTTTTGATGTGAATAAAATTATCACATTCTGAGTTATTTTATGCCAGAATGGATCTGGCATAAGGAGGTTGCAACAGAATAAACCAGTTGCGTATAATTTCATAACCTTATGCTGACTGTAGAAGTATAAACAGAAAAAGAAGCTGTTAACCCTATTATATGTTTATGAAAGGTACAGTGACTTTATTCATGGGGAAAAGTGTAAGTGAAAAGTAACCATAAGACATTACAATTCAGCAAGTCATTGTACAAGACACTGCCAAGAATGCAAGATCCTTGTCATTATGGAAATTTGACACGATTGTGAGGTGGGACTCCAGGATCCTTTTCATGTCAGGGCACAATATGGACACTTTACCTGGATGATGGGGCACATACACCCACAAATATATATATATATATATATATATATATATATATATATATATATATATATATATATATATATATATGTGTGTGTGTGTGTGTGTGTGTGTGTGTGTGTGTATAGATATATAGATATATATATATATATATATATATATATATATGTGTGTGTATATAGATAGATATAGATAGATAGATATAAATATGTATGTATGTGTTTGTGTTCTGTATTCATAACAGTGAACACTCTTACTGGCTTGTTTTTCAGCCTTCCAGCTGCTTTCTTTGCAAGATCACAGAAGAGTGAGGCCTTGGAATTTGCCATTACCCTCTGCTGTGCAATCTCTGAGTTGGTGAAATTAATTAGCTGGAAGGTTGCCCCCTTCAAAAAATATTGTTTTTTGTGATTCGATCTTTTCAGATTCAATCTAAAAAGATCACACTTTTTGCATTCACTGAGCTAGCAGTTCACTCACTGATGAGGCTATCATATATATATGTACAGTAAAGATATATTTATATATATCTATATCTATCTATATATATATATATATATATATATATATAGATACACTAGACGATCTCGGCATACTGAAATGTCGAAATTCAGTACGTCGAGACTGAATAGTGGAAAGTGCAGTTAACCGAAGCTACAGTATGCTGAATCCGCAAATGCCGAATCTGCCACTATCGTTGTGTCGTGTTCGTGACGTCTGGTGCGGTTTGTGGATTTAACTGTGGCTTCAGGTAAGTGTTGTGTGTTTGAGGATAATGGGTAGGGATTTTAGTGTGTGTGAGTGTGTGCGGTGGTGTGTTTTATGCGTTTGTGTGTTTAGTGTGACCTTGGAGTTAGAATATATAAGTAGGGGGGTGTGGGGGGTGCAGGGGTGCTTGCCCCCCTGTTTATAGGTAGGTTAAGTGTGTTTGTGTGTGTTGTTATGTTTAGTTAGGTAGGTGTATATGTGTGTGTGATTATGTCCTGGTTTGTGTGTGTGTGAATGGTCGCGATTGTAGTGTTCGTGATTGTGGGTTTTTGTGTATGTGGTTTTTCGACTATTCCATCTCGAAATACTGAAATTGACATATATATATATATATATATATATATATATATATATATATATATATATATATATATATAGATATATATATATATTTATATAGGTTCATAGGTAGGTACTAGGCTATCTGCCCAAGGGCATTTATAAGCCTAGCCAGAGTGTGTCAGCTTTCGCAGCCCCATTGATTAATTAACTGAGCATCTGTCAAGAAGAGCCAATGAAGTGATCCCAGGGGTGTATTTGCTGTTACCTATCAACTCGTCAAGGTTTCTCTTGAAGAGTGTTAGTGAGGGGTTCTGCCTAATGTAGTTAGGAATTTTGTTCCAAAGCATGGGGAGTCTCTGTGACAGGAATCTATCCCTCCAGCATGTTCTATTTATTGCTGTGGCGTGCCTTAGCTCACTAGAGCGAGTGGCTCGCAGTGACTTGGATTTCTTTATGTGGAGCATGTCCATCAATTCTGAGTTGGACATGGCTTTGTAAGTCAGGCAGAAATCACCTCTGAGTAAGTGATATGCCACTGAGTACAGCTGGAGTTTTTCCAGTCTAGCGGCATAGGACATATGTTTGAGACCAGTAATCCTCTTGTTGAGGTACTTTTGTGGTCTTTCCAGCTGTTGGAAGTGTCTTGTGAGGTGCATCCTAAATGGGGCATTGCACTTTATGATGGGTCTAATGAGTGACGAGTAGAGGGGAACTATAACCTCTTTATTTCTAGATGTGAACACTTTAGTAATTAGATGAGCTACATAGAAGGATTTCCTAACTAATTTGGCAATATGATTTTCAAAGGAGAGATTACTATCTACCTGGGTCCCCAGATCTTATTACCTCTTCTGTATTAAGGGGGCTGCCACCTATGTGATAATTTATGGGTGTTTTGTTTTTCCCAAACACGATGACTATGTATTTTTTGACATTTAGCTTGAGACCATGACTTTAACACCAGGTGTCTGTCTCAGTAAGGCCCTTTTGGAGAATGTCCATGTCAGCCGTAGGGTCAATTATGGCTCCCAGTTTGCAGTCATAAGCTAACTTGGTTAGCCATAGTCCTCCTGTGTTTGCCTGTACTTCTGAGAAGTATATGCCAAGTAGTAGGGGTCCCAGGACTGAGCCTTGTGGGACACCACTTGTGACTGGTTTAGAGTCAGACCTGGAGCCCACTATTCTTACTGTGTGAGTTCTGTCTGTAAGCCAGTTGGCAATCCATCTCGTGATGTAGGGGATTATGTGCCGGCTGGTGAGTTTTTCTATAATTCCTGAGTGGGGAATGGTGTCAAAAGCCTTGGTGAGGTCAAGGTAGGCTGTGTGAACTACCTTCCCTTCATCTATGCCCTTGGTGACTGTCACAAAGAAGTCAACCGGGTTTAGTAGGCATGATCTGCCCTTAACAAAGCCGAACTGGGTCAGGTTAAGTGTTTGGAGGTTCCCAATGTCTTTGTTAATGAGTTCCATGATGATGCGCTCCATAGCCTTGCAAACCAGGCTAGTCAGGCTTATGGGGCGATAGTTACCAGGTTAATTTGTGGCCCCTCCTTTGTGGAGTGGAATAACCATTGCTGTGTGCCATTCTATGGGCACATAGCCTGTGGAGAGGCTGAGGTTGAACAGTGTGTTTAGGTGGGGGGTTAGATTGTTCTGTAGTTTGTGCAAGATGCTGCCTGGGACATCATCTGGCCCCATTGACGCTGTGCTTTTGGCTTTTGAAAGGGCTGTTTTCACCTGTACGTCTGTGATTCCTGGGACACTACACTTTTCTGGTATTGTTGTGGGCTCTTTTGGGGGTGAGAGAGAAGGTGAAGTTTGCACTGAATCTATCTGCCAGGATGTTGGCAATATCAGTGGATTCAGTATATTTTGTGCTATTTTGCACTAGTTCAGAGCATATGTGTGAGTTGCCACTTCGATTCTTGACATAGCTAAAGAAGGCTTTGTCGTTATCTTTCGAATCCTTTGCTATTTTTCTTTTGAAGTTAGACTTAGAGGATTTTATGAGGGACCTTAGTTTCTTACTGATACTGATCAGGGATGTCTTTCCTTCTTGGGATTTGCTTTTTTTCTGAACTAGTTTCCTCCTTCTATTGTATAGCCTGTTTATGGCAGGGGTCCACCAGACTGGTTTCCTTCTCTTAGGGGAGTGAGTCTTGGTTTTGCTAGGGATGGCACGATCCATGCATCCTTGTAGGTGCTCATAGAGTGCATTTGTAAAGGTTCCTGCATCTTGGACACTGTTATCCTTTAGCGTGGGGGATATGAAACTTACCACCTCTGTCTTAAGTAAGGTGAAGTTTGCTATAGAAAAGTTTTTCACTGTGGTTTCCTTGGTTGGAGGTGGTGGTGTGGTGTGGACATCCAGAGTGATTAGTTTATGGTCTGATCTAATCAGTGACAGGTTGATCTCTGGTGTGGAACACCTGTCGCCCATATTGGTGATGACCAGGTCCAATATGTTTTCACCTTTGGTAGGGGAGTTTACCAGCTGATCCAGGGCATTTGGTATGATAAATTCCAAGAAGCACTGGACCTGGGAGTTTGTACTTGAGTAGTTTTCCCAGTTAATGGTAGAGTTATTGAAATCACCCAATATCAGGGTGTTTAGTAGGACCTTCATGTTTTCCAGTGTCTCCAGAAAGGCGGAGTGGTGGTCCTGGGTCATGGAGGGTGACCTGTAGCTGGCCACAATTTGCATTGCAGATTTGCCCGATGTTAGTTGCTCATGGATGATCTCAGAGGTATCATGCTGCACTACTAACCTGGAGGTGTAGGTATCCTTGATGAATATGGATGCACCCCCTACTTTTGTGTTTCGGTTCATGTTCTGTGTCCGAAATGTGTGGTATGAGTTGTAGCCCGGTAGTGCTGCAGTGCTCTGTGGAGCCCTGAACAAGGTTTCAGTTACTGCACAGATGTCGACGTTTTCCATACTGAGGAGTGCTTTGAGCGTGTGCATTTTGAGATTTAAACTCCTGGCGTTGAGTAGCATAACCCTCATTTTTTTATTTGTGCTGTTTACGGAGGTGGGTTTGACTTTTGAGCCTTGCCTAAAAATGGCACTATGGGGGCAGCAAGAGCCTTGGCCAGTATTCGAAAGCCTAGGGGTGACAGGTGCAAGCCATCTCTTGTGAAGCAATAAGGCCTGTTGAGCATGTCATCCCAGGCTGACAGACACTGGATCCCCTTTGAATGACACCAGAAGCTTAGCCAATTGTTGAAATTGATCATTTTTTCTTTATACTGCGGTATCATTCTTGGTGAGGGCAGGATGCTACTCAGGGTCAGGGTCATACCCACCTGGGATACATGATCAGAGAGCTCTTCCATGTCTCTTTTCATGTAGTCCAGGGAGGTACATCTCAGGTCATTAACACCAACATGAACAATGACAGAGTCATATTTGTACTTGTTCTGGAGTGACCTGGGTTCTTGTGTTATGTGGTGGATTCTGGCTCCCGACAGGCAGCTAACAGTAACCTTCTCCTTGTCCACCCTAGTGAGTGGGTCATCAGTGTGCCTGACTATAGAGTTGCCTATTACTAGTGTGTTAGCTATGTCATTTTGCCTTAAGGGCTGTGATTGTGTGGCACACTGCTTTTGTGTTTTATATGTTGTCTGGTTTGTGACGGGAGGTGCAGGTTTTTTGGGTGTCTGCTTTGGAGGTCTGTGATGCTTTTGCAGGTTTTTATTTAGAGCCTTTGAGTATGATTTTGTGTATTTATATGTATGTTTTGCCAGTGCTGGTTTAGTATGTCTATGTGAGGCTGGAGGTGTGGTGCAAGTGTTAACCTTCTCCTCATTACTGCCTGCTCCAGTCTTGGGTGGAGAGAGCTTAGCCTCCAATTTAACTATATAATTGCATCTCTCGCATATGTTAATGTTTTGTAGTAGGAGGAGAGGGTTGTCTGTGTATATGAGGCAGTTGTAACATTGCCTCAGGATACCCAGGTTCACCAGCTGGACTGGAGAGTATACTTGAAATTGCCCTTTGGTCATGCCTGAATAGTAGGATGAGCTGCTTAGTCGCTTGGTTGGTGAGTGGTGAATAATGAGCCTTGCCCTGCTGGGCAATCAAGTGTCGGGTTATATTAGTGCTTGTTATTAGGTCTGAGCAAGTGCTGGATTGTAGAATGCTTTTTAAGTGCTTAGGTTGAGAGTTAGACTACTTTCAAGGGAAAAACTGAAGAGGAGACTTGGTGGAGCTGGGATAAATTTAGCCCTAGCTAACCGGCGCTACTCAGATGTGCAAAACCGTGCAAACACAGTTTTTACAGCAGGGAAATGAAAGAGATAGAAATTAGCCCACAATGGCCTATAAACTACTAACTTCTGGGCTGGAACCACTCTTCCAGGGACAGATGGCTGCTCAAAGCTCCCTCTCTCACAGGTGAACAGAGAAACCTTACTCTATCCAAGTAAGGTATGGGCAACTCAGGAAATTGCAACACAGCCCTTAATTCAGCACTAGCCTGAAAACTGGACTATACTAGATTAGAAAGGTGGGATACGAGGAAAACATTTTTTTGAAAAGATAAGGCAAAAACAGTAAACATACACTTAAAACAGCTTTAAATGACTACAAATAGTAAAAAATACACTTAAAACAGCTTTAGATGACTACAAGCAATCAGAAAAGGCTTTTAAACAGATTACCCAATTAACCAGTAGAAAAATCTCTGAGCCCTGTTCCTGTAGTATTCAATCAGACAAGTTCTAACTGCACACTCCTGTCACTGGGGTGCAGGGGAACCTTCTCCAAAAAAGAAGGTCTGGATTAGTGCTCATGTTATGCAAACAAAGCTAGATTCAGCACTCCTGGATCTAGTCTATGCTACAGCAAGCAAGGCGCACCAATTTCAGTAAGAAACAGTTCAAATATGCAGGCACTATAAGCCTTTAACCAGAAATTCCCAGCTCAGAAGGGCAGAGTCCAGCGTCTCCTCCCACAAGAGTGCAGACCACGAACCTTCTTAATGTAAAATAAGTGGCCTGAAGCCCAAGTGCTTAAACCAGAACTAATGTATATATATATATATATATATATATATATAGATACATATAGATATGGATAGAGATATAGATATATACATAAATCACTGATACATACCTACACTCTCTCACACACACACACACACACACACACACACACACACACACACACACACACACACACACACACACACACACACACACACACACACACACACACACACACACACACACACACACACACACACTTACACACACATTATGTATGGAAGATACTATGCAACTTTGTTCTGGATAAGTCTGCCTTCTTTCTGGGAATATAGTCCTGTAATCAAATGAAATATTACAGTAACTTTCTCAGAATAATAAGAGAGCCAGCCTACTACAGTATGTACTTAATCTGTGATTCCATCAACAGTGAATTAAGTATTCTATCTTACTAGACTGATAGCATTTTTAACTTCAGTTTATATTAACTTCTAACTTTGATGACATTGTACTACTGTCTGAGCTTGTCCTCATGACAGTGTAAAATAGTGCTACTTCTCTCACATTTTAAACTACATTTTTCCCTTGGACTGTGCCTGAAATTAGTTTTGATCTCTACAGCTACCCTGACAAAAGAAAATCAATCAATCAGTTAATGAGTAAATAAATATACATATACACACACATACAAATATAAATCTATGGATGCAGGTGTCACATAAGGAAATACTGCCAGCCCAGCTATCTGGAATTTTGTAAATAATTATACAACATTTGTGAATATTAATATGATTTTTATAGAAGTGTGACAAAAGGAGATGCTGCCAGCATTGCTATCTGAAATTTTATAAATAGTTATATATCATTTGTGAATGTCAGCAGGATGCAATTTCTAGTGTTACCACTATATTAAAAATGGGTCCTACTCTGAACATCAAAAGTACATTAAATCGAAATGTACTACAGCGAACTCACTTTTTCGAAAGTGCATTTTAGCGAAAATGCACTTTCGCAAAAAAGAAAAAAAAAAAAAAACAAGACACAGTTTGCATCTAGATTTACTTCAACGTGTACAGTTAATTGTACAACTAAGCAAACTGTTGCTTAGATCGCGGTACAGCAGGGATAAGGGAATATTACCTTTTCCCCACTGTAGTGCAATCTCGGAATGAAAAAATTAAAGTAGGGGGGTGTGGGGGGCACAGGGGGTCTTGCCCCCCTGTATAAATGTCAGGATTGTTTTATTTTTGAAGTTTTTTTGGCGTTTTTTTTTTTATTTCTTTTTGAGAAAGTGCATTTTAGCTAAAATGCACTTTTGCGAAAGTGAGTTCGCTGTAGTACATTTCGATTAAACATACTTTCGATGTAACAACATAGATTTATTAAAAATGTATGTTGTCTGTATATCAAGCTGCTGGGAAAGAAGTATGTATATAAAGTACTGAGCTTAAGGATGGGTCTGCAGTGTAAGTAATAAAAAACAGTTGCAGCACAAATGCCCAACAAAACCGCTTTATTGCAGAATTATGGTATCTTGGCAGTACGCCTTCTAGGAATAATTTACCCCCACAGAGTGGCAACATTTATACAAAACTCAGTAGACTCATTAAACAATTAATTCAAACACCCCCATTATTCAACAATTAATCAAAAAAAATTTTAACCCTACAAAAAACATAATTCTTATTTAATAAAAATATAATAACATTCAATTTCACATTTCTACAACATATTCTTCTCAAAGTTTAAAATGTAATTAAATTTAATTTCTAACTTTATTTTTATTATGAAAAAGCTTTATTTTCATACTCCACCCATTAATACATTATAATATTAAATTAACATCCAAGTTCATATCCCTGGGGAACAGTGTTCTATAATTTAAAATCAACCTACTTTCAAGTCTATTTAATTCCTGCTTAAAATTAGCCCCTAAGTGGATGTGGATGAGCCAAAACACTAAAGAAAAAACTCCCATTAGAAATCCCGAGTTCTATGGAGAAGTGTTCAGCAACTGGACTATTCATATTAGACTTCCTTATGTCACCCAGGTGCTCCATAATCCTCACCTTAACCTTACGTTTAGTTTGACCAATAGACCACTTAATATTCTGACATCCACACCCAGTTATATATACAACTCCATAGGATTCACAACCGAATCCTTCTGTAGCTACATACTTCCTCCCATTAATTTTTTCTCCCATCAAATTTCTCATCTTAGAACAAAGTTTGCATCTCCCACATGCCCTAGCTCCCACTAAGTTACTTGGGCAGGGACACGAAGCACTAGCTGGACAGAGAGGGTGCTGGAGCTCTAAGCTTGGCCACGCAGCTGGGATCTCAACTGTATAGCTGTGCCAGTGGGGAGTCTTACTGGGGATCTGGGAAAGAGGGAGAAACCAGCCCCAGACTGATTGTGGTACCTGTGTGCTCTTAAGGGAAATTGCACTTTGCTGTGTGTGTGCTTCTCATCCTCCCAGTGTGTACATACCCCACTGTTGCCAGTGGTGAGGATTGAGGCTCCTCGATTACTGGGCCAGTGCTGGGGCATCACATATTAATTGGTTGGCAGTGGTGGGATATCCACATCACATATTAATTGGCTTGTAGTGGTTGTATATCCACATATTAGGATTCAGTAGTGTGGATATTGAATTCTTGTAGCCTGTAAACCATGGTCACTAAGGAAGGTGTTTGTACTCTCAATCAGCTACACAGTGAACATTCAGAGTTTCATGTCACAATTGTTTTATTTTTTTTTCTTAGCTTAGTTAGTCAGGGAGAGAAGGCAAGTATATCAGCAGGGGAGTATGGCAAGCTGACAAGAAGCCAGTTGTCTGAGATGTGCCAGGCTAAGGGACTAGTGCATGCTAATCTGACTAAAGCAGAAATGATTTCAGCCTTGAACACAGCTGCATTACAGACCAGCAATTAGGAGGATGGCCAGGTGGGCCTTGGAGATGTACAACTCTCAGAAAATGGGCAGTTCAAACTTTTCACAGAGGACTTAAAAATCCATCTGGAGTTTAAGAGATTTGAACTGGAAGCCAAATGTTTGGAAATAGAATCAGCAGAGAGACTGAGATATCTGGAGGCTGAGGAAAATGAAAAACGGTGAAGTCTGAAAGCTGAGGAGAATGAGAGGCAGAGGCAACATTAAAAGGAGATGCTGACTGTTTGCCATGGTCATGGAGGTAATGGGGAAGGGAGTAACCAGACCCCAGAAGCAACAAAGGCCAGTAAATTTCTTCCACAATTTAGAGATGGGGATAATTTTGATAGTTTAATTCATATATTTGAGAGGGTATGTGAACAGTATAATGTTGACCAAAGGCTCTGGATGCAGTTCCTGCCCCCCTTATTCCATGTTAAAGCTGTAACCACTATTTCTAAATTGCCCAATACTGATTGCTTGAATTATAATATGGTCAAAATTGTTTGTTAGAATATTTTGAGTCAACCCCTGAAGCTTACAGGAAATAGGTTTAGTGAGCATAGACGCAAGGCAGATGAAAGTGTGTGTGAATATATTGCTGAACTAAGCACTTATTTTCATAGGTGGGTGAGTGGATGTCAGGTCATCACTTTTGAGGGGCTGGCAGACCTTGTGGTGAAGGAACAAGCCCTTAGACATTTGCATGAGGACAGGTTAGCAGATAGAGAATGTAACACAGCAGATGAGTTGGGGAAAAAGGGAGACCTACACCTAGCAAGCAGGATATCACTACATAGGAAAAGGATACCCAGTGCTGCTCATGGGTCTAAGGGAACACATAGTGGGCAGTCTAGACTGCCCCAACAGAGTCTGCCAGTAGCAGGGGAAGCCACTAGTCCAGGGTCATGTCCAGGACCAACTAGTGGGGCCATGTATCATATAGATGTTTATGGAGGCAAGGTGGGGAACAAAAGGTGGGAGTACCAGTAAATGGGAATTACAGAATGCCAGCAGAAAGTTGTTTCAAGACAACGAGGGTACCAAACTACCACAAGAGATTATATCCTATCTTAGTAGATGGAAAAGAGGCTACTGCTAAGAGAGACACAGCCTCTGACCTAACCATTGTGAAGCCTGCAGTGGTTAAAGAGAAGCACTACTTGTCTGAGCAGTCTACTCCAGTCAGATCTTTAGGAGAGACTGCTATCCAAATACCTTTGGCTAGAGTTCACCTTGACTGGGAGAGTGGAAAATGATGCCAGCAAGTAGGTGTGTTTGCGTATATCCCTGCAGATGTCCTGATAAGGAAATATTTTGAAAATGCAGTACCTTGTGTGCATGCAGTTACACGCAGTCAGGCTTGGAGACATGCATATGGATATGGTATACTGGGGGGACACAGACAGACCATACACTTGCAGCCAGGACTGGTGAGTCCTTACTTCAGGGAGGGAGCTATCCTGTAGCAGTAAGACTGAAGGTGAGCCACAGCTGCTTGTGGGTAATGATGTTCCCTTGGACAGAGTGACTGCAAGGACAGAGGTGAGTAATAGTACCCAGACTGACAGTGAGGCACCACTGTCAGAGGATAACAGACTTCCTGTGGAAGGAGAAGCTGGGAAGGGTTACCAAGAGAGAGTTGAGATAGACTCAGCTGTCAGACCCTACATTACAAGGCCTGAGAGAGGTAGCTAGTGAGTCACCTGATTTTCAAGGGAAGGGGGAATCCGTATACTGGGACAAAGGGTTACTGTATAGAGAATGGACCCCTGAGGGAGGGCTAGAGGTTGAGAGAATACATCAGTTGGTAGTGCCCAGAGTCTACCATCTGGCACTCCTAGCCATAGCCCATAATATACCCTTTGCAGGTCATATGGGCATAAAGCATACCAAGAGACATATTATGCAGAACTGTTATTGGCCTAGGATTTCTAGAGATGTAACAGGGTACTGCAGGACCTGTGAAAAGTGCCAAAAGGTAGGCAAGGCAGGAGACAAGATGAAAGCTCCTTTGATGCCTTTCTGTGTGATTGAGGAGCCATTTCAGGGGGTAGCTATGGATATTGTGGGACCTCTGCATACCCCAAGTTCCACAGGGAAGATGTATATGCTGGTGGTAGTGGATTATTCTACCAGATTCCCTGAGGCAGTACCCATTTCCTCCATTGAGGCAGGAAAGGTGGCAAATGCCTTGTTAGAAATGTTTGGCAGGGTAGGTTTCTTAAAAGAAATACTGACTGACAAAGGTGCCAATTTCATGTCAAATCTGCTGGATTGTCTTTGGAAACACGGTGGACTGAAGCACCTAAAGACCATCCCTACCATCCCCAGACTAATGTTGAGAGGTTAAACACTACACTCAAGACCATGCTACAGGCATTTTTAGACCAGTTTAAGAGGGAGTGGGACAAATATTTGCCCCATCTGTTGTTTGCTTACAGAGAGGTGCCCCAGGAATCCACAGGATTTTCACCCTTTGAGTTGCTGTATCAGCATAGGGAGAAGGGACCTCTAGATTTGATTCATGATGAGTGGGAGTGTGAGTGTGAATTTCACAAGGAGACTGTTGTGGCATATGTCCTAAACCTCAGGACAAGGCTCAGGGAACTCATGGGCTTGGCCCAGGAAAACCTGGAAGAAACCCAACAGCAGAAAAATGTCTGGTATGACAGGAATGCTTGAGCTAGAAAGTATGCTGTAGGGCAGGAGGTAATGGTTCTCATTCCTGTCAGACACAATAAGCTGCAGACAGCTTGGGATGTACACTTCAAAGTGGTAAGGAAGGTCCATGCATTAACTACATGGTAGAACTGCTAGGCAGGAGGCAGGGGCACAAACTGCACCATGTTGACATGATGAGACCATACCATGAGAGGAAGACACTGGTGATAAGTATTTGCAGTACAAGGCAGGAGGAGTCTGAGGAGGATCTATTGTGACAGTGAGCAAGACAGCCAAATCCTAAATTACTATGGTGGAGCCTAGGGTTACTGACATATAATAGGACAGTGCAGCACTTTACTGGGGTCAGCAATGCCAAGGCAGCTGGAATCTCCAGACAGGGTATGGGGTAATATATTCCCAGATAGTCACCCTATCAAGCAACATTTCTCAAGGGTCACTTAAAACTAGCTCAAGTTTTCAGGGCGATAAGAAATGTCACAAAAGGAAATACTGCCAGCCCATCTATCTGGAATGTTGTAAATAATCATATGTCATTTGTGAATTTTAATATGATTTATGTAGAAGTGTGACAGAAGGAGATACTGCCAGCACAGCTATCTGGAATTTTGTAAATAGTTATTTGTCATTTGTGAATATCAGCAGGATACAGTTGTTTGTGTTACCACTATATTAAAAATGCAGGTTGTCTGTATATCAAGTTTCTGGTACAGATGTGAGAATAAAGTACTGAGCTTAGGGATGTGTCCACAGTGTACCCTAACTGGAAATAAATGAAATGTATATAAACTATTTTACCTGTATGAATGTATATGTTTTAACAGTGGAACTAGAACATAGAGGTTTAACTTGCAAAACTTCAAGAAAATACTTGAAATAAATTGTTTTATAATTATGCTATAAAAGTTAGTTTCAATGCAGCAAGGAGACAGGTTGTCTAGAACTAGGGTGTCTTCTGCATAGTTTGGAAATGTTTTTATTGTTTTATGTCTTCTAGCAGCTGCAAAGATCTGAGGGCTATGCATTTTTCACAGGGAGATGCCAAATGCTGATGTTTCTGACAATGGGGGTTTAGCTTGGGAACTAAAGTCAGGTGACAAAAAGTGATGTCATCCAAGCTAACCCAGCAGTACTATTTGATATTAATTTATGAACTCTCTGAGAGAGAGAGAGAGGGCATTTTGTATTTTGTCTTTAACCTGGAAACATCCACTCATCACTTCTGCCTGCTTGTTGTTCTGTAAGTAAGTTAACTAGGGTACAGTAATTTCTCTTAGATACAGTTAGGAATATAGTGAAGTATAACTTAGATGTTTTCTGTATTTATTTGAGCCTATCCGCCAATGTTGTTTTAAATATTTCCTTTGATTTTGAACGCTGAAGTTACTTTGATGATTTGCTGAGTATTTTCTTGTTTTTTAATTATTTATTAGTAAATATAATTAAACCTATTTTTGTGACTGATATTTGTGAGACATATTTAAGGTCTTAGTGTACTTGCATATCTATTTAGTGACATTGTGCATGCCACTCCTAATAGCCTTGCTCTTGGTCAAATTACCATTTGGATTAATAGTAACATTACACAGTAAGATTGGGCACCCTTTGCTAAGGGCCTTAAAGTAACTGATAAAGAGTCGGCTGGTGGCATTGATAACTACCTTAAAGTCTGGGCAGAAGGGGGCATAGCTAGTAAACCTGTGCCAGCCTTTCCCAGGTGTGTGTGTGTTTGTCTATAAATCAAACCTCAAAGTGTGTGCATGTCAGCTACTTGGGCAGGGACATGAAGCACTGGTTTGACAGAGAGGGTGCTGGAGGTCTTAGCTTGGCCACTCAGCTGAGATTTCAACTCTATAGTTGTGCCAGTGGGGAGTCTTATTGGGGATCTGGAGAAAGAGGGAGAAACCAGCCCAAGAATGACTGTGGTCTCTGTGTGCTCTTAAGGGAAATCGCAGTTTACTGTGTGTGTACTTGTCATCTTCCTAGTGTGTACATCCTCCACCATTGCCAGTGGTGAGGATTGAGGCTCCTTGATTACTGGGCCAGTGCTGGTGCATCACAGCAGGTTACTTTCAGCCTTATTTTCTAGAGCTCTCTTCATAACCATACCACTGATTCATAATAAATACTTCCTTTACAGCCACCAGACAAAGTTAATTAACTGGTACAGTAGTTTATTTACCTAAAGAAGGGATCTCTGACACTTTAAAATCATTTGCTTCTCAGACATCAGCTAGACATGGTAAACCCGTGACATTGTTTCACAAGACAAATTATCTAAACTGAACCTTTATACAGTTAGAACTCACAAGTCAACCTTTACAGATGTTCACTGCCAGTAGGAGATCCTGAAGGCCTGGCCTTGAACTTTTACTGGTCACGTGATTTAATTAACATTTCATCTCCAACGTAAAATAAACAGCTATTTTATATTCATGTTACTTGGTCTTCTTTAAAAGTGTTTTCTCTCTATTGAACATATATTTTCAAGCAGAATATGTTTAGACCTCTTAATGTCCTACTGGCTTCTCCAGTAAAATACACTAGAAGGCTTGGGAATGTTAAAATAAAAGTGATTTCAGGGTGTTTAACACTAAGAGGAGAAATAAATGTGGCTGTTATTCTAGGATCAAATGCCACATAGGATCATAGGATCACAGAATGTTACTAGACTATTGATCTGGAGATCATTTCAAGCCTAGCAATTTCATCCCAATGTAATACCATAGATACTCTAGTCAATACCCAGGAGTGCATCTATTAATGGCTGTCCAAGTCCAAGAGTTGTGGGTGCTATCCCCGGTAAGAATTTATGGTGCCCCATCTCCTCAGCCAGGTTCCTTTTGAACAGTGTCACAAAGGTGCTCTGCTTCACATGAATTAGCAGCCTATTCCAAAGATGCTTCAGTCACTGGGAGACAAATTTGTCCCTCAAACACATCCTATTTAAGTTGCAGGCCAAATTTAGGTCCCTGGAATGGGATAGCTCTAGTCCCGTTTGATTTATGGATGTGCAGAAAATTCATTAGGTTTGGGTCTGAGATTGCTCTGCAAGCCAGGCATAAGTCTCCCCAAAGAAGTCTATACAATACTGAGTATAGTGACAGGGACTTTAGTCAGTCTGTGCAAGGCACATGCTGAAGTCCCTTGATCTTATTTGTTAGAAACCTCTAAGGTCTCTCAAATTGTTGCAGGTCCTTTGTACAGTACATGCTGAAAGGGGTATTATACTCTATTATGGGCCTGATTAGTGACTAGTATAGAGGGGTTATAACCTCCATTGCTCTAGAGGCAATGCCTTTGCTAATCATGTGTGCTACGTAGAAAGTCTTCCTTACTACAGTAAACAAATTGTCATCAAAGTTAAGGTTGCAGTCTACTTGTGATCCCGGATCTGTTACCACTTCATAGGTACATAGGGTATTGTTGTTAATTTGATAGTGTGAAGGGGCATTGTTTTTACCAAAGGAAATCATGATACATTTGTTTGCATTTGGTTTGAGACCGTGACTAAGACGCTTGTCATTTGTCTGTGCAAGACCTTCCTAAGGTATACTGACATCATTTGAGGATTCAGTAACTGCACCCACTTTGCAGTCATCCACAACTTGGTCCATCACAGCCCTTTAGTTTTGGTCTGAACTTCTCAGAACTTTATACCAAATAGTAGGGGGCCCAGCACTGACCCTGTAGCACCCTGCTGGTGACAGATCATCTGGTTGATGTGGAGTTACCCACTTTGATAGTGTGTGACTGGTTTGTCAATTTTCAACCCATCTTACAACAAAAGGGTTTGCATTCAGTTTGCTAAGTTTATTGGCAATGTCTGAGTGGGGATTGTGTGAAAGGCCTTTGCCATGTCAAGGTATGCTTTGTGCACAGATTTACCCTTGTCAATAGCCCTGGTCACATTTTTGAAAAAATCCAACAGGTTTACCAAACAGGATCTGCCCTTGATGAAGCCAAATTGGGTTGGATCCAGAGTCTTGAGGTTGCCTATGTCTTTATTTATGATGTCCATGATGATACATTCCATGGTCTTACAGATGAGGCTGGTCAGACGTATGGGTCTACAATTCCCTTGGTCTGTTGCTAACCCACCTTTGTGAAGGGGAATAACTGTTGCTGTTCACATTTCCACAGGATCAAAGCCAATGGTTAGGCTGTGACTGAATAGAGTACTTAATGGTGATGCTAGTACATGTTTTAATTTGTTTCGACGACAGCCTGGGATACTGTCTGGTCCCATAGAGGCTGTGCTTTTTGTGTTTGACAATGCTTTAATAACCTGCTCTTCAGATATATGGGGGGAGTTGGGGGCAAGGTTGCTGATAATTTTGGAGGGGATAAGAGAGTGAAACTTTTGCAAAATCTGTCCACTAGTGGGTTTGCTGTCTATACAGGATCAGTGTATGTGATACTACTCCCCAATTTAGGGCTCCAGTGGATGAAAGGGCAAGGCTAATGGGCTGCAGGATTCCTGCTTGATATTTGCATACTGGTATTTATATTTGCATACTGGTATTTATATTTGCATACTGGTTTATATCATCATCAAGAAATATGCATTTCATTGATACTGGGTCCTGTCTTGATCTAGATTTACTTCATTTACTTTGTTACTTAGTGTTTGTTAACATTATAGGCAGACCAGTCCAAACTGATCTTTTTTTAAGCCATTACTTTGATCTCAAAGCAAATAGAGCTACAGACAACCAGCTAAGGAAATCAATATAATATGCATATAGAAAAATGCTGTTAGACAATGTACATCTAATGCACAGACATATAATCAACATGACAGTAGAGAGATGATTTTTTTATTCAATGTACAGTAGGTTAATGAGAACTTTTGATTTCTAATGTAAAAAGGCTCTAATGGCAGAAGAGCAAATGTGGAAAAACAATGTCAAAAGGCCAAATGTCGAAAACCTGGCATCAGAATTGGATGAAGCATAAAATACTGGATGTCAGTGTGTGTGAAACATATTGAAACTTGGACACAAATAACAGTCTGTTATCATGCACATTATAAAACTTGACAACATAAGGTTGTCATCTCCCCCAGATTCCCTGTCCCTGGTCAAGTGTAAACTGGACCTATTAGTCTTATTAACCTCATATGTGAAGCTGTGCAGCAAGAGCATATTATATTTATACTTCATTAATCTGGGCATTGAAGATCTCCTAACCCTGGACCCTTATAAATTCATCTTTGCAAAGGAAGATCCTGTATATTTTAACTCAATAATTTACTAGAAAAAATAACCAAAGTATTGTATAATGGTCATGCAATGCACAGAGCATATTGGGACTTGTTCAAGTCCTTTGACACTAATCCCCATGCAAGCATTGTCAACAGACTTGTACATCTGAATATAAATCCTTATATTGTGCAGTGGATAGCTAACTGTTTTTGGCAGAACCCAAATGGTTCAAGTCTCAGGTGCCACTTCAGAAAGCAAAACAGTTAGCAGTAGGGTACTATAGCCTCAGTTTTGGGCCTCTCCTATTTGTTGCCTATTTATCAGACCTTGAGGCCACCATTCCTGGCCTATACTTATCTAAGTTTGCAGAGGACTGTGAGATGGGTATTGTTATTTGATCTTCTAGTGATTCATAATTGCTCCTATGTGAGTTAGACCATATTACCAATTGTTGCAAGGACAATGGTCTCAAATTAAATGTGAAAGAATGTAGCATAGTTCATTTTGGTAAGCATAACATTTTCACATACCATTTAAATGACACCCCCCAATCATTGTCATATGGTAGACACTCATTAATAATAATTCCTTATCATTTGACCATCATATCCATGCAATAGGTTTTAGAAAAAGCTCTATCAGAATCATCTAATATCCAAAGGCATCTCTACTAGATCCAATTAAATCTTAATCCCCTTTAATCATATCTTACCTAGCTCGTTATTGAATATAATACACATTTTCGCATGCATTTGGCTAAACACATTACTCAGCCTGAGACACCTTAGAGATTCCTAACTAAAATGATCAGTGATCCCAAAGATGTTATAGACTCCTTGGTGGAGATCTGTGATAACTGTTCAAGCCCTGAAAGATGCAACACTCTTTGACCAACTATTTCTTTGCAGAACAATATTAGTATGAGGAGTTCATATCCCAATGTATTTCGCTCCTCGGGAACAAACTTACATTATATATCATGCACAGTAGCACCTTGAAGGTAAACCTAAATAATTTAATGGTCAGTCTCAAATTTTTTTTCCAGGCCAATTTTGTCTTGCCCACCTTGAGGCTGCAGGAAACTTTTGAATAGGGTTTTTTGGCTAGGCTTGAAATGGTCTGCAGATTGAGTGCCTAGTTATTGCCTATAAACCTATGAACAGATGACATGGCCTAAGCTTATCAAATATACTTCTCTAGCAACAGCTCATCAATCGCTCGTTGCAGTTTGTATTTATGTGTCAGCATTAGTAAAACATTTTTAAGCTTGCCAATCTTCTCTTGAGTTAGTATACATAGAGTGTTACAGATAAATTCACCACATGAAAGATGCAAGAGCTATTACCCTATGCTGTAATGATAACAAAACCAAACATGACTGCAACAGTAAACTAAAAACCCAGAAAGGTGTATGACCTGTACAGAACACTGTCAATAAACAAAGACAATAAACAAAATTAGTGCAAACTATGTGCATTATTCAGAAAATCTCAAATGGAAATTACTCTGGAGATGTATGGGGAAAGATTAAGCAATGCAAATAAACAGCAGCCACCAAGAAAACAGAAGAAAGTGAAGTAAGGCATAGAACTTCACACTTGCACAGAAGAAGCAACAGAAGCTGACAGATATTCAGTGGGGTTCAATAAACTTCATGTAGGCTTTGCGTGAAGCCTACACAGAGTTTGCATGTTTGAGCAGTGTGCAGCACTAGCACTAATTATATATTCATGCCATGCACCATATTTTAACATAAAGAAATGCAGTTTTGTAACTAGCAACAGTGGTGCCAGCCAGGAAACCGTGTAAAGTAAAACAGATAGCAGCAGACATGTAGACCTGTTTACCCACAGGCAAACTAGGTCTGCGGGATTGCACAGAATGCCACAATGATTACCAGGGTTAATAATATAGCAATGCATATGGTCCAAGCACATTACAGGACAGTGTATACAATGCAGAGTACTGTGGAATCCCATTTCAGCCATTCTGAACAAAAGTTGAGTAAATTATCCATAATGGTACAGAGACTGCCATTTAAAATAAACAGTCAGCAGAGGTGTGTGTACTGAATATTGACACACAAATGACTTCTAGGAATAAACACAGAGAAAGAGGCCAGGTAAAACAACATATTATACAACAGTGAAAATGTATATTATGTGACTGTACGACAAGGAGACATAACAATGGAAAAGGTGTGGTTGTGAGATAAACATCCTGACATGAACAATGGAGAGGACATCTATCAAGGATGTTATATACAATCTGGATTAGGTGCATATTGTGAAGCTATGCAAGCTGGTTTGCCTGAATATGACTGCAATGTCAACAGAGGTCTCCAGCAAGTGGGACACAGTTACAGGCTCATGGACAACAGTAAACAGAACCACGCACAATCAGGGACAATATCATAATAATACCACCAGTAATCCCATGTTTCTAATATAACATATGTGTTTCTGAGTGACCATAGATGCTTCTACACAAACACACTTATGGCATATCAGCAATCTATGAGGGTAATGAAGCACACTGCTGTGGCACTGTAACATCTTCTGAAGGTGTTAGGAGGGATAATGCTATACCTGTATGTGGCATTTATGCATTTATGATAAATCCAGGCTAGCTGACTGGTGTGTGTGGCATATATATATATATATATATATATATATATATATATATATATATATATATATATATATATATATATATATATATATATATATATATATATATATATATATATATATATATATATATATATATCTATCTATAGGTCCAAGCTGAATACTCAAAGTTCCGAAACTGTCAGAAGTGCAAAATTCAAAATCCTGAAGCACAGAGATTTTGAATTTCCGCTTCCGCTAGTGCTGTGTGTGGATGTTTGGGTTTTATTTAGGTAAGTTTGTGTGTGTAAGTATGTTGGTTAGGGGCTTTAGTGTGTGTAAGTGTGTGTTGTGACTGTGATGTGTGTGTGTGTGAGGGACTGTAAGATGTGTGTGTGTGTGTGTGTGTGTGTGTGTGTGTGTGTGTGTGTGTGTGTGTGTGTGTGTGTGTGTGTGTGTGTGAGTTTCATTTGTGTTTCTGTTTGTGCGATCTCAGAGTTAGAATATATAAGTAGGGAGGGTGTGGGGGGGCTGTGGGTGCTTGCTCCCCTGCTTATATGTAGTTTAGATGCATTTGTTTGTTTGTGAGGGGGAGTTTTATGTTTGTTTATGTGTGTACTATATGAGTACTGTAGTTTAGAGATTTTGAATTTTGCGGTTGTGTGTTTTTGGATTTGTGACTTGTGCTTGGGTTTTAGACTGTAATTTTGAAATACTGAATTTCGGGATTTCAGTATTTCAAAATTACAAAGTGGACCCATATATATATATATATATATATATATATATATATATATATATATATATATATAGATAGATAGATAGATATATGGCACAATCCACACTGTCATGAATGTAACCATGCCATCAATGTTGTTAAACAGTCATGTATGTACTGTGTGCATCATCAGACCAGGTATCTCACTTGCATATGGTATAACACCTTGATGGAGGTTCTGCACCATCAGGCAGTAATATTTATGCAACAAAAGGAATACCTAGGTATACCGAATAAGATATGTGGGAACTCACTGTGGCAAACGTGGTACAGTTCAGTTATACATCACTGGAAGATGTGTAGGGAGGTACCTGAAGAAGGGTGCATTGTATTAAGTTATTGCTGATGGAGGCTGTGAACTACGAAGGTATTACAACCTTTGTTGTGGATGCCCTGTGCATACTCAGTAGTTGTGTTACATACAAGGGAGTAGTGATCACTGTGGGCACATGCTAGTGGATGTTCCAAATGCAATCTACTCCAGGACACAGGTCACATACTACTTGGTCTACTCATAGGGGTGGGCTGTCTACATAATCGCTGTGCTGTGTGTTTGTTTTCATAATATAACAAATCCCCCCATGTTTTTGTTTCATCTCATGTGCTGTCATGGATGTGGCAGCAATCTTTAGTGTGCATTGATACTGTCTGTATTATACTAATATCATACCTGGAGTGAATATCTGCTCACAATCTAGCTGTTTGAACACAGGATGTGTATGTTATTCTTGACATTTGTGATGTAAATAATGGACAGCCCTGATGTATGTCCCTGATCACTGCACTCAAGATATAGGTCACTTCACACATTTCAACATATTTAGATGCCGCATATGTGATCCAGTCATCCACCCACTTGGAGATATAGGTGTTTTTGTCCACCTCTAACAATATTCATTTAATACCTTAGTGTGGATTTCTGTCAAATGCCTTGCCTGGTCAAGTTCCACAAGATGAGAGTGTTGTCATCATGCATGCCCTCAATGACCTTCTTGAGAACATCTAACAGATGTAACAGATGTGGATATACCATTAGCAGCTCACACATTTGTTTTGCACACAGCTGGGATATTACTAGTGTCCATTTAGAAAATGTCCATGATTGCACGTTGGTGTACCTTACAGATGAAGAAGATCAGGATGTGTCTGTACATGTATGCATCAGGTGCTGCCCCGCCCCACTCAGATAAATGGATGTTGATGTACACCCTTATAATTGAACATATACCATCTGAAGGGTGTGTTGAAGAGTGAAATTAACTGTGTCAGGTAGCTGTATGTTCTGAGTCACACTATAGGCAATCTGTGATGTTGACACAACCCAATGATTCTGTGTGGTAGTCCTGGATGAAGGTAAGACAGTGCATACTGCCTAGCTTGATCCGGTTAAGGGTTTTGATACAATCCCCACTCAGGTATAATTCAGAAACTCTCTGAGCTGGGGATTAACTGTTATGCCACTAGATGATTAACCAATTGTCTCACCAACTGAACACATACTATGAAAGTTGTTGATTCAAGCTCTACCAGTAGATCTGTCACCATTGGTGTACTTCAAGGATCTGTGCTGGGCATGTTACTGTTTGGACTCTAGTTCTTGACTGCCCAGACTAAAGTATACAGCCTTTGTCTTAGTTTGCTGATTATTGCATATTGGGTACAATCATTGAGTCCACCAATGATGTTAACATATTACAGGAGGGGCTAACACAAACAAATGATTGATGCCAAAGCCACACAGTCTACAAATAAATGCAAAAATGTGTCCTTATATTTGCTTTCTGCAAAGTGGAATTTCCCACTAATTACAGTATTGACAACACCCACCCTATGCTTAAACCCAGTGGTGCAAGAGCTGAGAACACACATAGCAATCTGAACTTTGTCCATCAAGTTTCCACAGTGGTATGCAAAGGTTACAGTGTGCACCTTATAAGTCAGGATATCATATGCAGATCTGAATCAGTTATAACAGCACTGTACTCAACGCTCATCAGAATACTAATAGAGTATAATGTTTATTTTTGCATGTAGCTCACCATACATCATCAACAGCTGGAAAGACCGCAGGTGTTTCTGGCCAAGAAAATATAGGACATACAAACAATGCCATGACATATGTAGATAGACTGAAAGCCTTGTCACTGTAATCTGTATCATATAGGATGAGGTGACCTGTGCCTGGCCTAAAAGCCAGTGTCTGACCCTGCCCTAATGGAAATACTGCACATCTGCAAATCAGCTACAGCTGAAGACATCAGCAGTGTCTGGTGAGGAGAAGATGGTAATAGCAGTGTCCCACATGCTGATGTACAATCCTGTCCCTAAAGTCAAGGAAGTGCACAATCAAACACAGATAAACACACACACTGAGTTGACGGCAGTGAGAACAGAACCCCTACCTAAGTACACCAACTCGAGAACTCAGTATTTTACACAAGTACCATGGCAAAACTGTGATGTTTATAAGGCTGCAGGACACCTTATAATGGATGACATCAACACTGAATGTTGGAAAGAAGATGTTGGGAGGCCTGCATGAAATGGATGTGTAGGCATGTGCAAGTATCAAACTATTGGCAATCCATGGGATTGGAAAGGTAAATGCAGGATACACACTTATGCCATTCTGTCCAGATAGATACAGACACACATTCCAGTCTAATGCAGTGAAATTAGAATCCCTAGCTAACTACATACACAGACTTGAGAACTTAGTACTTTATGCAAGTGCCACGGCACAAGGCTACAGGACAATTTATAGTGGATAACATCAGCAGTGGATGTTGGAAAGAAGATGTTGGGGACCTTGCTTGAAATGGATGTGTATGCATGTGCAAGTGCAGACAACTGGCAATCCATGGAATCGGAGTGGTAACTGCAGGATACAAAATTATACTCTTCTGACTAGGAAGACTATATATATATATATATATATATATATATATATATATATATATATATATATATATATATATATATATATACCAATGCGCACACACACACACACACACACACACACACACACACACACACACACACACACACACACACACACACACACACACACACTCACCAGTTGGCTGCAGTGAGAACAGAACCTCTACCTATCTAACTACACCAACTGGAAATCTCACTACTTTATGCAACTTCTATGGCACAAGTCTGACTTTTACAAGACTGCAGGACAATTTCTAGTTGATGACATCAGCACTGGATGTTGAAGAGAAGATGTTGGGAGGCATACATGAAATGGATAGCTATCCATGTCCAGCTGTCAAGACATTAAAGTTCTGCATGTTACCAGATTGATGAGTGTTCAATGTGTAGTATTTGGTGGTTGTGTTTCCACTCTGCAGGTATACTTTAAGAGCCAGCCTTGAAAACTATATGCAAACAGGTTCCACATTACTACAAGTATTGGAAAATCTGAATGTGTATTGTCATTATAAAGATGTGCATGGCATATAAGGCAATGTTTTTTATTAATTTCTGCAGTGTGGTTGATATATTTGTGAACAAGTACTGAGAGACCAAGGCTGAAGTGCATAGGGAGAGGTAACAAATGGCTGCATTTTAAATATGTGTTATTTTCTTAAATAGTGCCTTCATTTTGTTTTTGTTTACACATATAGTTTCATGGTATAAATGGACAGTAAACAAAAGGAATACATACTGTTGTATTGCTTAGCCTCTTAGTCTCCTTGCAAACTATTGCCTTTAAAGTAAAAAAAAAGTGTTAACATCTGTAGGAAAGTAGCCTTCTGTATGATTTAAACTGTATTTTACTCATGACGATGTATAATATGAATGCTTCAAGCAAAAGTATTGTATTCAGTATTTATCTATTTGCTATCAAGTCAATAATGCCTAAATGTTTGTTAACTTATGTTTTATCTGTAAATGGTACTTCTGTATCCTTTTTGCATGTTTGTTAAACTCCAATTTGTCTGTACTGGAGCATTTCTCACCAGGTGTCCGCTGAAAAGGGATCTCTATCCAGTTGGACTTTCCCAGTAAACAAATGTAAAATAAAATAAAATAAATAAATAAACAAATAAATAAATAAAACAATGTCCACTTTGCATAGTGCACCACTGAAAACGAGTTTGCATAATGGACAGCAAAGTGTTGGTGCATGCGAGATGCACATTTTTATTGCTTTCCCTGTTTCCATGTATTTAAGCGATGTTCAAATGCAAGCGTTATTGCAAAAATTTTGAGAGTTCTCAGTACTGAGTGTATGAAACACATCTGCTGTTTAGCTAACTCTGTGGCAGCCTGTGTAAATGCACTGACACGTTTCTTTTGGAGCTCAGATGATATAGAGTTCAAATCCTGTGTATGTAATACATTTAAATAAGTAGTGATAACGCAATGAAATAATTATTTATACTGCATTCACCATGTGTTACTGTGTGATAACTTAGTGCAGCATGTTTAAGTGGCATTGAGCTGTGGTAACCACACCATTTTAGAGCAGTTCACTATCACCTGGCATTGACATATTATGCCAAATTCCACACAAACATAGAGAACAAAAAGTGAAGACCTCCATTGTTTTTTTTTTTTTTTGTTCCTTATGTTTCTTGTGTATGATTTTATTTTATTTGGCAAGATTATGGGTGTGTAAATGGGGTAGATAGGAAAGTAATGAAATAGGCTGCAAACAGGAGGAAGATCAAAGGAAAAGTAGTATAGGAATGTGCAGGAAGGAGGTAGTAAAGAACCATCCATATCTTCAACAGTGTAAAATGAAAATATGTACAGAATATTAGCTGAATTTGGACTGTGACTGCCACAAAGAAGTGTAATAACAACACAATCATGTTGTATAGCCAATTGGATCAAATCAAATGTAACAAGAAGACATATGTGCAAAGTGAAGATAATTGAATGGGATGATTTTTTTTGTGCGACAGGTGCCTTTTTTAAATTCAGTAAGAGAGGAATGTTGGGTAAAGGATTTTGGTATGTTTGGGTCAGATAAGTTAGGTAGGAGAGAAAACAAATGCAAACAAACAGGACAAATAAGACAAGACACAGAAATGGTGAGGGACAAAAAAGGTTGGAGGACACCAGGATTGCGGTGAGTGAGAGTACAATACAAGCCCATGCCCCATCAAACATGGGGATAGTGAGAATCTAGTCCTCACCCACAAGAGGTTCATCATTGTCTCCTTATTCCCCTGGCTGCTGGAGTACTTGATGACTCCTCTTCCTGCAGACCATAAGGGAGCAAAGCCTCTCCATCTGACATAGGCATATACCAATGGTGCAGTGCATGACCCTATGCACCAAGCTTGGCATCTCCTGGCAGGTGATGAAATCTCCACCTCCACCAGTACTCACTAAGGGTATCACAGCACCAGCTGCTGAGGTAGTGCTACCTGAAGATGCAGGTAGTGCAGGAGCAGCAGAGGCAGTAGCATCAGGTTGGGTCCCAGATGTACTGCCCATCAGTGCCAGAGCCAGTGAAGTGTGGGCAGGCTGAGCTACAGGGGTTGGCCTACCTTCCTGTGCTGTGAATCATTTAGTGATTTGTTACAGATGGATGACATGGAGACATTTTGATGACACATAATAGAAAATAAACAAAAGAGATAAGGGTTCGGATGAGAAAAAAAGATACAATTAGTACCATCATGTGTGACATACAGTGTATTATCACAATAATACAACTATTTTATCTGAAGTTTTACATTTAGGTATACTTCCTAACAACTACAAACTATAATTACAGATTGTTCAAAGTAATCCTTGCAAAGTGCAGGTATTACAATTATGCTTGGTCCAGTTTTACAGATTAAAGTTAATAGCAGGACATTTATGCCACTTGTGTAGAATTTAATTTATGTAATATTTTTAAAGTATTGTACTATTTTATAGTTGTTGCTCATGGTATTTGAGCCCATAATGTTTGACTACAGTCTTAGAATTGACTCCTAAGGTTGGTTTGTGCTACAGACTGATGCATGTATACTTGATTTTACAGTTAGGATATGCATGATTACTTTACTACTACTGTATAGAAAAGAACATTTTTTTTAAACTTTTATAGCTACAATAATACTTCTGTTGTGCTACACACATACCACTTGTTTCCCTCAGTCTCCCTAGATTCTCAACATGGGCCTGCCTAGTCACATCAATTTTAGAATCAGTGTGAAAAGAAAGGAAAAGAGCAGAAGAGCATTATGCATACCAGTCTTACCTATATTTAGCTTTCTATGTATTATAAATTGCTTTTATTAGCATATTTACAGAACTGTGGGATGTTGTTAGTTTGGAAATTATCCAAACACTGGTTGAGTGTATCACTCTTGTGCCTTTTTAAGTCATTAAAATGTTACCTAAACTGTTTTCCAGTTTGTGGGATGCCAGTTGCACTGGATGCAGCCTTGGCCAGACTATTCCAAGCATCAGACTTGTACCGGAAGCCAATATACTCCCTCTACAAAAAGACTTTGGCTGTGGTGCTTTTCCAGGAGTCCAATAAAGATTCTGGACTCCTGAATATCCCATCTCTGATCCCTAAATTGGACACTTTCCACTCTAACACCAGCCATGTCTAACCCAAAAGCAGTGCCATAGCAAATAATGATTTCCTTCCAGTTCCTGTTATTGTGCTTACTGGTAGTGTGCACACCCGAGCAATATGCCAACCATGTTTGCACAATGCTAAGTGGACAGCAACAGTGCCAAACAGAGAGGAAAACAGTTTTGAAAATTAGAAGAGTAACCTGACACTTGACATTAGTTTAAGGGGTGTCTGCTGCTGTGACTGTTAAGTGATTTAATGTTGCAAACATGCACTGGGGGCATACATGTCATGACCTGACACATGCTTAATTTGGCTTTATACACTGATAAAAATATTTTTTACAGTGTGGGATTCAAACTTATGCATAAGGGACAAAACATGTTCTTCCACAGCAGTGACATTCCATCTTTGTCACAGAAGAAGCGTTTCTCAGACACAATCATGAATTATTTATAAATACAAATGACAGACTGAGGTGTTAACCATGAATGTGAATGACCTGACAAGGTCTCTGTATATACATTCTTTTGTGCATGTGTCTTATTTAAGTGTGATGGTCATCCATGTCAAGATAGCAGAATTATACTTACAGAAACATAGTAGACAGTATACATTCAGTTATACATCTAACCTTCAAAACACAGTAAAGGTGTCTTATTCCTCATACATATAATTAATATGATTTCTAATTCTATTCATAGTCATTGTTATTTATAATTATGTATAAATAGTTATAAGTGATATTTAATATAATTTGAAATGGAACAACAGTAAAAATGTCTGGAATTTCCTGTACTAGAACCCTGGACCATGTGTATGGGAGCCCTACATATATGCCTGCTGCCAAAGTAATACTGAAATAACACTTCTATATTTTCCTCTTGATGACTATAACTGAATTGTCACAACAGTAAAAATTTGTTCCACTTCCTGTATTAGAACCCAGGAACAACTGTATTACAGCCCTACACTTACACCTACTGCCACAGGAATAGTTAAGTAACAGTTGGATATTTCCCTATTCATTATTAACTTTTGTGTGTTAACCACCATGCAATGCTGCTTAATGTGTTTGCGTGGTGCCCAACACACAGTTCATATAATGTATCTATTTTGATGAAATTGTTGACTCTCTGCTTACTTTCTGCAGGTGTTCGATGACTGCATATGTTGGGGAAACTTGATAATCACTGTGCAATGTTGCTTAGTGATGTTACATGGTGGAAAGGAAAAAATGCAACAATATATCCTTTTTGACATTTAAAATGTCTACTCCCTGTCTGCAGGTGTTCAGGCTGCTTCCTGTGTGGGACATTATTCCAGGTTTGCACACTGCTAAGTGTTGCGCAAATGATATCAGCAAAGCTCTACATGGCATTTATTGCGTTTCTCCATTTGCCCTGTTTGCAATAAGCAAATCCAAATACTGTATAAAAATAAAAAGAAAGGAAAATTAAGAGAAAGGAAGAAAATAAATCTATTAAATAAATAATACTACAAAATTTATGTTGGTACACATGAAATATTTTTACACAGGTCTGGATTTGAACTCTCACTCCAATGAAGCTTCAAAAGACAATAAGGGTGTCTCATCTCTGTTTGCCACAGAAACAGCTTAGCAACACAGAATGGAAATCATTGTGCATTCAAACAACTGCAACATCATCTACAGTATTTACAAAACATATGACAGTTGTACACTTCTGAATTGTTTGTACATGTATTAATTTCAGATGTAGTGCACCAAGTGATCACACAACCATTTATGACTATTGCTTGCAGAAATGCAGATCTGTCTTATCTCTCTGTGTTTGCTGCACATTCTTCTCTTATTTGACCAGTAATCTGAGACATGCAGTCTGTAAGGCATTCCGTATCATTGTCCCTAAAATGTGTGAGAATCTAAATGGTAATAATATACAGTTGTGAAGAAATATAGGAGAGGTTAGATGTTACTGAACAGAAACTGTGAAATGTGTGCTGCAATTACATTTCAAACTTCAATACAATTACTTCTATATTTTGTAAGTTTAACCTAGCTAGGTCACCAACTGAAGGTAAGTGAGTCTGAATTGCTGTTGTGTTTTCCTTCTCCCTACCAGTATTCATTCACAGTTGCAATCCATTAGCAACAAATACTGAGGGACTGCCTGCACTATGTTTACATCTGATACACAGAGCAAAGTATTTGGAATTCACCAATTATAATATGTTCACACCTCATTTGCATATTCACCATGCTCACAGCCCTAAGTGTACACCATAACATGGTAACCATGTAGTTAGGGAACCTGAAGGTGAGGAGACTCATGTTACAGAATAATATTATGTCTCATAACTATTCTTCACTAAATACATATAAACTTGTACTTAGTTTCTTCAAATGAGTCAAATAAAATGTTTATGATATGTTTATGTCAAAGAAAATTTGAAATATAGATAGATGCATGATTATGCAAGAGATATTTTTCGTAGAAGTAGTAGCCTTATATTTCAAATGCCTTACAACTGCACTCTCTCTATTAGCCAATTATAGTATACTGAAAGATAATTGAAGACAAAGCAAGTGCTAAAGGAGTTAAGGGATGTTATATTATGTAATGCTTGATTGTGTCAAGTATCTGCAAAAACCAAATTAAGTAACAGTATGCTCTGGCCTTCTCATGCTGGGGGATAAGTCATTGAAAGGATGTCTGTAAGATAGTCCCCAGGATTTAGAAATCTCCCGTGCAGGACTAGCTTAGTCCAAAATGGAAGTGACTGTTTAGGAGCAATACGGTAGCGCAATAAGCATATTAATGAGGCACATTGCCCGAGCTGCTAGGCTTACATGGAGCATGTAAGAGTGCAGGGGGCATGTCTGAGAGCAGAGCTCTCAGAATAAACATACCCCCACAATGTAGAACAGCAGAAAGGTGTATGCAATGAGCGAAACCACTCACAGGTGGTTGCATATCACCAGCAACAGTCCCTCTTGTGTATGACAGCAACAGAATGTATAAATAAAATGAAGAAACCCTTTTTTAAAAAAAAATCCGATTACAGCTAACTGTAGGTGGGGGGTATGCCCATCACTTAGCTACGGTTAATGCAGCTTAAATGGCTGAAAAGGATAACAAGGAATATATATACAAAAGAAGCAGCATAGCAATAGTGTAGTGGCCAGAGCATTTGCCTTACGAGCAGGCATTCCTGGTTCGAGTCCCACTGCAGCAGATTCCATTTTCCATGGTAAAGCATGTTATGACCAATATTTATGTTGCATAACCCACTAAATAACATATATTTATGAACTGTAGTACTGCAGTAAATGCACATGTGAGGTGTCAGTGTCATAATGAATAAGGCACTAGAAAGCAGGTTTAAGCACAAATAAGCAGTAGTAAGCATATTTAGGCAGTAGTAAGTGGCCTTAAGCCTGTTTGTGTGGCTGTAAGCAATGCATACACTGGCTAAGCAATTCTGATGCTAACTCTCTGTAAGCAGATGTAACAGCAGGTTAGCAGTGCTTACTGTCACGCAAACCCGCTTACAACTGCTCAAAAGTGCCTTAATCACTGTGTATCCATATGTGGGGTGTTAGTGTCATAATGAATAAGGCACTAATAAGCAGGTGTAAGCACAAATAAGCAGTAGTAAGCATATTTAAGCACTACTAAGCGGGCTTAAGCCCGTTTGCACAGTGGTAAGCAATGCTCACACTGGTTAAGCAACTCTAATGCTAACACTGTGTAGGCAGATGTAACAACAGGTTAGCAGTGCTTACCATTATGCAAACCCACTTACAACTACTCAAAAATGTGTTAATCACTCTCTATCCAACAGCCCTTGTTTTGCCCATCAACAAAATAAATAGCCATGCAGGTCTCAAACTCAGGACCCTATACACCATAGTCCCAGTAGTTATCCACCAAGCCATCACTGAAGTACAGAAGAATGAGGTAGTAGTAAACAAGTCCTCACCATAGTATAACCAAACAGAACCTGTGAAAGGAATCCGTATACAGTCATATGTACCATAACCCACTACATAACATAAATATATGAACTGGAGTACAGCAGTAAGCCCAGAAGTGAGGTGTAATTGTAATAGAGTGTTGAAGTCCCCAATAAAGCACAAGGACCCCATGGAGTGTATGTACACATTAATCATGGATACCAGACATACATATAAGGTGTAATGAATAATAACACAATGCCAAAAAGGCATTATAATGAAAGTCTAATGTAAGCAACACTAAGCATTGCACAGGCCAGCTTAGGAGGTGTGAGCAATGTGTAGACCAGCTAACTCATTGTGCCTAGTGGTATACCACTTTAAACAATGCCAGCCTTAGGTAAACAGGTTTGTCCATAGCTTAGCATTTTCAAAACTGGCCAATCATGGAAAAGTGCAGGAAATCGGCCCTACTTAAACCCAAGAGACAGGAATACATCTCATAACTGCTTGTAGCTTCCCCTTGCATAGGTTCATAGGTTCATAGATTAGTACTAGGCTAACTGCCCTTGCGAGCCATTTAAAGCCTAGCCAATTATCCCTTATGAGACTCAAACCCTGCACCTTGTGTTTGTAAGGCAAACACCTTAACCATTAGGCCACCCTCCCAACCCAAGTTTGCAGGCACTATGGCAGTAAGGGGAGAAGGAGTGTGCTTCTGGGCACAGTGCTGGGCATCCAGGAGTCCAGGGTCATGGCAGGACTCCTAGTTAAAGACCATGCACAGAGACTGATGCAGTGCCAGTACCAGGGCTCCTAATAAAAGGTGGAGGCCTGGGATCATCTTGCCTGCAACTTCACCAGTGCTACTGGCATACCCCAAACTGGTGAGCAGGTCAGGCACCACTATGCTGACCTGAAACGGCTGAACGGGGATCTCTTGGAGGAGTGGCTCCAAGATGCTAGAGCATCAGGGGATGTTCCAGACATGTGCAAGTATCACCCCAGTATGTGTGTAATAATTGCCAGCACAGGTATATCATAGATAGGTATATATTCCTCTTATGTCCCCCACAGCTGCAACAGAGCGGGCTGCAAACCAAGAGGCCCACATCAGATGCCAGGTGAGGTTGTGACGCAAGGCATCTCATTAATACCCATGCATTTACTGTCAATTAATTGCTAGTATAAAACCTGTATTGTTCAAGGTAAGTACTGCATACACTAGAGAATATGGCAGTAAGAGTCTCGTATTGTCTGTAAGTCAATAAAAGTGTAATAGCCTGACAAAACAGGTCTAACTGCTGGACTGCATGTGCATATCCTGGTAGCATATGGTAATGTAGATATGCAATCATGTAATAGTACTGTAGTATTAAGCAATGTTACCCACACTGTGCACCATAGATTGAATGTGTAGGAATGCCTATATATGACAGGTGTAATCCCCAGAGGCCATTTAGTGCAACTGAGAGACTCATAGACAGTAAACAGGGAAAATGCAGTCAAGATAAAATGAATAGCACATGCAACTGAGATGTGAACTGTATTTTTTTAGCACACACAGCCACGGTTCGAATCCTGCCAGTGGTAGTACTCTGCATACAGAATCATACCCCACAACTGTACAGATATGTCCAGAATGTCTAGTAAAGTGGCCCGTATCTGTTGCCTATTAACCTGTCCCCCTGGGAAATCAGTGGGATGATCCCAGATGTAAACAGGAAATACAACTGATTGACACACAGCTATGAGAACAAAGCTGGCACACTAGCAACTCCCCAATACTTTATGTGACTAAGAAGCCACGTATGTCCCATTTACACCCCAACTTGACAAGCTGTGGTCAGGGTGTGTACAGTAACAGAGTGAGATGTATGTGCATAATAGTAGCGTGGACTCTGGTACTGTGTGTGGGGACATTCAGGTAGTACTAATAAAAATTCCTCCCACAGGGTCTGTCAGATACCAACACTGTGCCTAGAAATACAAGAATGATATGCATTTGCTCTGAATAATGAGGTATTACACATCACTGTTGCCCACACTGTCCAACAACATATAACTGTCTAGGAAACTGTTTATGAGTGTTGTAATACAAGGTCAGAATGCAAAAGCACAGGGGATTAATAAGACAGAAAGCAAATAGGAGATATACAGCAATAGCTATACAGCAGATACAACTGTGATGGACACTGTTTAAGTTGTAGCAGACACAACCATAGTCTGAATCCTGGGAGTGGAATTAGGCTGCATACAGATGCATATCCCACAACTATACAGATGATGCCAGAATGTCCAATATATGTGCCCATATCTGCTTCCTGTCACCCTGGTAAGTCAGCGGGATGATCCCAGATGTGTAGCAAACAAACAGGGAATACAAGTGATTGTCAAACATCATGTGAACACACCTGTCACTGTAGCAACCCCCAAAACTGTTAGGAGAGTAATATTTCAAGTATATCCTATCTACACTCCCATGCCGTCAAGCTGTGATCAGAGTGTGTACAGTAACAGAGTGAGATGTCTGTGCCTAATACTAATGTGTAATCTGGAACTTTGTGTGCTAGCAGTCAGGTAGTGCTAACAAACATTGCTCCCACAGGTATGTTCGATACGAACACTGTGCTGAGAACTACAGGCCATTATAACCTGTACTGGTACTGTTCACTTTGGTATTGTAGGGAATTGTGAGTGTTGCAGTTTCTCTGAATAATAAAGTATCACTGGTCACTGTCACCCACACTGTGCTACATAATATAACTGTGTAGGAAAGCATGTATATGTGTGTGTCAGGTCACTAAAGGTGGAAGAGGGCAATATTCTAGATATGTCCCTGCACACCAGCATGTGGTCAACACATAGCCAAAGTCTGTTCAGAAAGAGTTGGATAGCTGTATGCAAAACAGCAACCCAGAATCTGGGAGTATGTGTAGAAACAATTAGTTAGTGTTAACAAACATTCCCTCCATAGTTATACCAGATAAGAGGTGTATACTTCCGGTAAAACCAAGTCATGTGTAACGGTGATGACAGCCATATCTCTGTCCAAAGTAAGGCTATAGGGTAGTGTAGTAAGACTTGTAAAGTACAGATAGCAGCACTGACTAGGAAAGTAATGTGTACTACAGGAATATACTAGTTGTTAATTGACATATTTCTCTCCCCCCACCATATCTCCAACAATAATCAACATACCCACCCCAACTGGTATGTATTGATTCTGATAATGTCCAATTGTTTGATAAATATATTAATGGTCCCCATGCATGTGCTATATTGAATTATTCCAACATTAGTCTTATGGTGCCATCAACGTACCTGAATGCAGTTCTTATTACCACTGTGGTCCCATATATGCATGTGTCCTGTTTGCTATGCAACTGTTCCGTATCTGGAGTCTGATTAATGGGAATATCTATGCATGCTGTCATACCTTACCCTGAAATGTGTTGACTATTACTAGCCGATATATGATGATGAAATCTAAACACTATAGCATGCTTGGGAATGCTGGTTCCAGCGGACCCACCTGTCCCATCTCAGCTGGCTGCGGCACCTGGCACCAGCATGTCTTGTGCCCAACCCTGGACCTCCCTGTCCATTGTTCTTGCATCACCTTTTGGTGAAACCACTTCAGGGGATGGGGCTTGCCCCCCCCCCGGGAGTGGGCGCAGACAGGCACAGTCCCTACACAGACAGTGACATACACACAAAACATCCACAACCAACATGTGTTGGTATAGAACCCCTAACAGAGGTCTATATCACACTACAGCATGGAGCTGTTATAGGATGCACCATGGGGATTACTGGAGAACTCCTTGCCCAAAGGGGTATTTCACATTGGATGACATCAGCAGGATTGCCAAAGTAGGGCATTCAAATTGAATGGAGTGTGACTACCATAAAAAGCATTGCTCTCTACACAGACAGAGTCAGACAGACACACACACTTGCCATGTCTGGGATTAGAATTCCTACCTAACTAGTTTATCACACTACAGCAGTACACAGTTATGGCGCATGCTACTGAGATTAATGGGCTACAACCTTCCCAGAGGTGTATTTCCAGGTGGATGACATCAGCAGCCTTACCAAAGTAGAGCATTTCAACTGTAGGGAGTGTGACCACCCTAAAAATCATTGCTCTCTATACAGACAAACACACACACAAACACACACACTTGCCAAGTCTGGGATTAGAACTCCTACCTAACTAGATTTTCACACTACAGCAGTACGCAGTTATGGGAAGCGCCAAGGAGATTATTGGGCTACAACTCTCTCAAAGGTGTATTTCACAGTGGATGACCTCAGCAAGCTTGTCATAGTAGGGCTATGGGGAGGGCAGTGTGTGTGCATGGGCCATAACCCACTCATCTAGGGGTTGACACGCCACATGCAGGCACAAACAGGGCCATATTTCACAGGTACAGATGACTACTTCCTTGTACAGTCATGTTGCACTGCTAGAGTGTGCACCACATAGTCTGTAATGCTGACAGATACCGGTGGCTAGTATCTGCAGTGAGTGACATCTGACCCTTGTGTGGTTGTGGCTCTTTGGCTGTGTGCTGGGTGGGACAGGCTTGGATGACTCCGTGTCACAGTCACCCTCTTCCACAGAGCTATGTACATCTAACTTTGGCTTATAATAGTGTCTTGTCCTTACATATATGCCTGTATTCCTATCCACTGTGTGTGCAAAGCATGAGTGGTGCATACTGAGGAGTGTCTGCACTAACATCTGCAGTTACCAGATATGTGTGGTCTACTGGTGTTTGCAGACATGGCCTTCATGTGTTTAAGTGTGTGAACATGCCCAGTATGACCTTTCAGTATGTTGTTGACTGACATTGCCTTCATTTCTTTAAATGTGTGAGCATGTCCAGTATGCCCATCTGTATTGCATATGTGGATCGAGTCCAAGTAGTTTGTACTGCAGTGCTGACCTTTGTGTTGTACACCTACAGGTAGCACGCTGTCTCTGCAGGATGTCCGTCAATCATTTTGCATTGAATGTTACTAAATTTCTGCATAGGATGGGGGTCACACCTGACTATTTCTACATTTCTACACAGGATTGGGGGGGCACACCTGACTGTTACTACTTTCAATGTAGGATGGGGGGCACACCTGAATATTTCTACTTTTCTACACAGGATTGGGGGGGCACACCTTACTGTTATTACATTACTACATAGGATGGGGGGGCACACCTGACACTTGTACACATTTGCTAGGTCTTTACCAGTATGTCGGGTACTCCATTTCATTCTGTAGTCTTACCTATCATGCTGACTAGAGGCGTACCAGTGTACTACAGATCTTAGCTTTTATTTACCTACGTATTAGTTTCTGACTTCTCACCCTTCATAATTGACATCCCACTGCCTAACCTGCTGTAGTCTGTCTGTGTAGGCCTGGGGGGAGGTTACCCATAGGCCTCATTCAGAGGCCATAGCACAGCACAGCACAGCCTTTGTTTATGTTTGTCTACACCTGTCCTGCTGGCTGTGACTGTTGTTGGGTATGTGAACCCCCACTGACTGGCATGTGTGAGTCACTTACTTTGTGGGTGTCCCATTATTGAAGGTGGTGCTGCAGAGCTGACTATGTTGGACATACATAGTACACTCCCTACACATGTTAAGCACAGGTAGTGTATGTGAGAGTCAGAGAGAGGTGTTATTCCCTGGGTTCCTCCTGTGTCAGTGTATGTGCTATACGTTGCCTCTTTGCCAAGGCCAGGGCATACTGGGCACACCTCATTCTGGCTACTGGGGCAGGCTCAAGTTGTTCCTCCTCTGAGTCACTCTGTGCCTGTGCAGGCCTTGGCAATAGCATGGGGCTGTGTGGCCCTGCCCCATGCTGTTCCAGCTGCAGTTGTTTCCGCAGGATCATATTGTGTAGCATGGCACATACAAGGCCAATTTGGGTACATGTAGCTGGTGAGTACTGCAAGGCTCCACCAGATGTCTCCAGGCACTGGAACTGTGACTTGAGCATCCCAAACACATGCTCTACTATGATTCTGGTCTGTGCGTGTGGCTCATTATGGAGTTCTTGTGCGGGTGTGTGTGCATTTCTGATGGGTGTCATCAGCCACGGCTCCAGTGCGTATCCAGCATCCCCCACTAGCTGACCGTCAGGGATGTCCCCATTTGCAAATTTCTGGTACAGCTGTGTCAGATGCCAGATGTGGGAATCATGATAGCTTCCAGGGCAGCCAGTACACACATTCATTATTATGCCCTGGGCATCACACACAACCTGGCAGTTGATGGATGGGAAGCCCTTGTGGTTGATGTAGACCCTACCCTGATCATCTGGTGGTGCTTTGATGCATCACCCTACACTGCTCCACTATCTCTAGCTCATGTAGCCCCTGGTAGGTTACTCTGGGTCTGTACACTCTTCTCCGTCTTCTCACTGTGGGTTGGTTGACAGCATTCCCATGCTCACCACCCTCAGCCTCTTCCACAAGCTGTTGCAGCCCCTATAATTTTGCTGTTGTGAGTGTTAGAAGTTCCCCGCTTGTTTACACCAGTGGTGTAGAGTGTGGGAAAAACTATAGGGGAAGGTGTTTGCATAGTTTATAGTAGTGATCTGGGCTGGGCTGGTCTGCTGCCTGTGTAATTGGCTGATTCTGATACATTTCACCTGCCAGCTATGCCAGTTCTCCTTGATTACCTTCCTACTGCTGTTTTCCCTTCCCATTGCCTTCCTGCTTAAGCCCAGGGGTGCAACATGCAAACAGAGTGCACAAATGTGCACACTGCTGCTATTTCCTGGTTTAACTTTTTTTTCTGCTTTTAAAACCCAGTGTGCGGCACTCACCTGCTTAGGCAATGTAAAGAGTACTAGGCAGGTTTAGACACACCCCCTATCTTAGCTGTGCTAAGCTAGGAGCAAACCCGAGCCACAGGGTTCCAATCTGCTTACAGTATGCCTGACAACCCCCCCATGATGTCACCAAACTCCTGGGCTTGCGCCAAGCTAGTCATACTCTTACACTGTTGGGACCTGACTAGCATGCTGAGGAAACCTGGGATTCACTATCATTCCCCTCATTTGCATAGGATTGCCTGCTAATGCACGGTTACATGTCTCACACTGTGCCTTCCCCCTTAGTAACCACTACTTACTGGCCATGGTGTCTTCTGCCTGCCATTCGTTTGCATGGCAGTATTGTGATTTTAGTTAGGGTGCTTAATTTAGGGGTTTTTTTGTTATTTTCCCCCAATCCCATTTGCGCGCTGCTGCCCTACGCTTAAACAGCTGAGATCGGCTAAAAAAAATTAAAGTTTTGTATTTTTTTCACTGTTTACAATGCCAATGGCCTTATACTTGGCCATTGGCATGTTTACTACATGATATGCAGCCTTTATTTGGAGCTGTCACAGCTCCGTTTTGGATTTTGTAGAAATGCACTTGGTTACTAACCGAGTACATTTCTGCAGATTGCACTAGTCCTGCACGGCCAGTTGCAAGCTTCCTGGATTGCAAAATCACTTAATTTGCACAGATGTCTCCTGAAAATGGGGTGATTTGCATACAGGGGCTTAGTCTGTGCAGGATTAGTGCAAGAGCGCTCGTGCACACCCCTGCAGGCTGTTCCTGGACATATTGCCAACTAGAGCTACTGCACCGATCTTGCACACTGTGCAAGGTGTAGAGAATCTGGGGGAGTGTGTACTGGTACCGAATATTACAAGGTTTTAAGATAATAAATTTTAGACCAGGTGGCCTATGTTTTAAAATGCATATTTGGGTAGTGCACACTTGAAGCTCTAAGAGAGAATCACAAGGGATGAGAACATTTTTAAATATATTGATTAGTTGAAAGTAATTTAATGTCAAAGTTCTGCATACATGAACTTGATAAGAAATGTTAGTTTTTTTTCCTGTGTTTTTGGAAATTGAAAATTTGACTAGGCAGTCTCCCAGTGCTGTTTATGGTATAAATCCCTGCTTTGCACATCCTGAGGTGTTATTCTTGACTCAAGACTAAATGGTAAACCTCTTTGTTATTTATTTGTGATCTTTAGCACTTGTTTATGTTGAGAACACAGAAGAGGCTATTACTTTGGGATATACCTGCACAGAAGATTACTGGATTTGAGAAAGTATGCTTGCATTTTTTGAGCTATATACTGCATATGCTGAAATGTCATTAAGAAAAATATTTTTAACATTATCAATATATATGTATATATATATATATATATATATATATATATATATATATATATATATATATATATATATGTGTGTGTGTGTGTGTGCTGCACTTCATTAGTTCTATTCCTTTACTGTTAATTTTAAGTATGTACTTTCTGCACAATTATGTGATATTTTATTATCTGCATATTTTTAACTTGATTTTCTTGAATTTATCCTCACTCCAATGTTTTCTATTTTCTCTGATTGTAGTAATATCTTAGAATAATTAGATTTATATCTTATTGTAATTTTTCTTAGCTCAACAAATGTAAAATAAAAAATAAATAAATAGATAGATGGGTATAGATAGATATATAGATATATAGATATTAATTAGCAAATGCTACTTTTGTCTGTATGCATTACTTAGAAGTGTACTGATGGCTCGGGCATGTTTGTCAGTGCATTTCACAGATACAGATCATTGGCAATAGCTTAAAATGGAATGTTCTGTGTTCAATCTGTACAAATACTGTAGGTTCATAGGTTCATAGGTGTTTATTAGGCTAATGATCACAAAGGCCCTTTTAAGCTTAGCTATGCATCCCAAATCTCTGACAAGTTCTGCTACCCTTGATAAGTGTAAGCATGGGCCCGGGAGATGAACCATTTACAGGTTACCTATGTCCATTAGAGACATAGGTACCAAACCGGGGATGAATTTCCAGTTTCCCATCCAACTGTCCAATTGGGTTAGGGAGAAACTTTGCTTCACATGGATGGGGAGCACGTCCCATAGATGAGGTAGTCTCTGGGACACCTATGTCTCCAGCAGGTCTTATTAATATCACAGGAAATGTTTAAGTCTTTAGAAAGGGTAATTCTGGTGCTGTTTGTTTTGTGGATATGCAGGAGGTCCATCAGAGTGGAGTCTGACAATTCCCTGTATGCCAGGCATAGATCTCCTGACAAAAGCCTGTAGGAGACAGAATACAGGGATAGGGCCTTGAGGTGGTCTGCCTAGGACCTTTTACTTACCCTTGTATTATTTTAGTGAGGAACTTCTGTGGACATTTCCAATTATTGGATATGCCTGGTTATGTACCTACCAAAGGGGGCATGGTACTCAATGATAGTTCTGATGAATGCTGAATGCAGTGGAAGAATGACTTCCTTGAACTTCGATGCCATACTTTTGTTTATAAGTTGTGCAACATAGGATGATTTCCTCACCACTGTAGACATGTCATGATCAAGAGCTAGATTACTATGTGTGTCCCTAAGTCCTTAACTACTGGATCAGCTCTAAGTGATGTGTTGTCAATATGATAGTTACTAGGGATGGATGACTTCCCAACGGATACTTTTATGCATTTCTTGGCATTTAGTTTTAGTCCATGTCTCTGATACCAGTTGTTTGTCTGTGTCAGCCCCTCCTGTACAACATTTGTGTCAGTCTGAGATTCAATGACAGCTGCTAATTTGCAATCATCTGCAAATTTAGTCAGCCAGAGACACTGACATTGGCCTTGACGTCTGAGAAGAAAATGCCAAAAAGGATTGGTCCAAGGACTGATCTCTGAGGGATTCTACTTGTGACTGGCCTCTTTGTAGGGGTGGACCCCGCAATTCTAACTTTCTGGGTCCTATCTGTGAGCCAGTTGGCTATCCACTGGGTGACATACATGTTTGTACCTAACCACTTGAGTCTGTCAACAATGCCTGAGTGGGGTATTGTGTCAAATGCCTTGGCCAACTCAAGGTAGGCAGTGTGAATGATTTTGCTCTCATCTATTGCTTTAGCGACCTTCTCAAAGAAGTCCACCAGACTGAGTAGGCATGATCTGCCCTTTATTAAACCAAAGTGGGTTGGGTCCAGTGACTGGAGGTTTACTATATCGCTATTGATCATTTCCATGATAATTCTTTCCATGGCTTTACTTATAAGACTAGTGAGACTTATGGGTCTGTAGTTTCCAGGGTCTGTAGATGGCCCACCTTTGCGCAGAGGGATAACTTTTGCCTTTCTCCCTTCATGAAGCATGAAGCCTGTTTAGAGGCTACAGTTAAATAGTAATTCCAGAGGCCTTGATAGGTCATGTTTCATGCTATTTAGAAGGCATCCTGTGATATTGTCTGTGCCCATTGATGCAGTGTTCTTAGTCTTAAAGAGAGCATTAAGGACTTGTTCCCTAGGGAGTTATATTTGATGATATTTCCTGAGGGAAGGTTGAGGGGGAGAGGAGTAAAGTTAGAGATGAATTTATCAGCCAGGAGGTTTGCTATATCTTTTGGCTCAGTATAGGCGGGCCCATTTACAATGAGCTCTGCACACAATTGTGTATTGCCTTTGAGGTTGCAGACATAGCTAAAGAATGCTTTGTGGTTGTCCTTGGCCTGGGAGGTCAAACTTACCTCAAATTTGGCTTTGAGAGACATTATTTGTCCTCTGAGTTGTTTGTTTAGTTTGACAAGAGTGATTTTATCCTGCTGGGTGCTGCACCTCTTAATTTTGCCATGATTTTCTTCCTCCTGTTATACAGATGATTGATTTTGTGATTCCACCAGGGTGGCTAGTTTTTTTAGTTAGTTCTGTACTTCTTCCTGGTGGGTGCAGCTGCCTCTATGCAGCTATTAACATGCTTGTACTGGCTTTCTGTGAACAGTTCTGCATAGGCAGAAATGTTCTCAGGGTTTATGGGGGCTTGAAATTTTGCCTAGTTCTCACTTAATATCACGAGGTTAGCTAAGTTCCTGAATATTCCAGGTTTAGGTCCAGGTTTTATTTTTACTTCAAAGGAGATCATTTTATGATCTGACCTTACCAGGAAAGGCATTACAGTAGGGGATGTGCAGCAGTGTCCCATATTAGTGAGGACCAGATCCAGTATTGTTGCAACCCTAGTTAATGTATTGACTAACTGGTCCAGGGAGTTTGTGTTTACAAAATCTAGGAATCTCTGTGCATGTATGTTTGGTGTCTTATAATATTCCCAGTTAATAGTGGGGTAAGTAAATTCACCCATGACTATGGTGTTGGGCTAGATGGTTAGTGTTTCTAATAAGTTTAAATGTCTGGTTTGGTTTTTATGGGTCATACAGGAGGACCTATAGTTTGGAAGGAAGTGTATTGGATTTTACCTATAGTGATTTGAACATGGAGCAGCTCAAGTGCATTGTTTTGTTTGACCAGCCTTGAAGTGTATTTATTTTTGATGTAAATAGAGACACCTCCACCTTTAGTCCCTGCCTGTGAAGTAGCTGGCCTAAATGTGTGAAAGGCATTATAACCTTGCACTGTTGGCATGCTCTTAGTGGCTTTAAACCATTTCTCACTGACCGTGCACAGTTCAGCATTCTCTAGGGTAAAGAGAGCTTCTAGGGAGTCGAGTTTTTTTGTTTAGCATTCTAGCACTGAGCAGTAATACCTTTAGATTTTCTTGGTTTTGATTTGCTATTTTGGAAGTACATTCAGTTTGGCATTGCTTAAAAAAATGCACTATGGGGTAAGACAATGTTTTAGCTAATATTTGAAAGCCTAGAGGGGAGACGTGCAGATCATCCCTGGAAAAGCAGCATGGTCTGTTGACCATCTCCTTCCATGATGACAAATATTGTACCCCCACACCAGAAACTAAGCCATTTATTAAAATCAATCATCTTTTGTTCATATTGTGGCATCATCCTTGGAGAAGATAAAATGCTGCGCAATGCTAGAGTCATACCAGCCTAAGACACATATTCTGAGAGTTCCATGATGTCTTTCTTCATATAATCTAGGGAGGTATGTCTCAGGTCATTTACTCCCACATGGACTGTGACTGAGTCATATTGGTAATTGTGGTCCAGTGACCTGAGTGCATGCGTAATGTGGCAGATCCTTGTCCCTGATAAGCAACTGGCTGTAACTTTCTTCTTACTCAGCCTGGTGAGAGGAACATCAGTGTGTCTCACGATGGAGTCTCCAATGACTAGAATGCTGGATTGTGTGATGACTTGCCTTATGGGCTGTTTCATGTTTCAGGGACAGTTCATTCGATAACACATTTAGCATTATACTGATGGTTTCTTAGCAAAATTTGTCATTCACCTGTTCTTTTGGGGGTGAGGGAGCAAAGCTGCATTTCTGTTTTGGCACAAACAAGGATATGTTGCCATTGTTACTGTCCTTGTTTTTCATCCAGCCTTACTTTGTGTGTGAATGTAATATGTTACAACCACACAGTTCCTGTTGTTTATATACCAAATATCTAGACTGTTTATGTTTCTCCAGTGGGCAATAGTGAAATGCTACCTTTTCTGTTTTATCTGGAAACAGGAATTTTTTAGTTATGTGATACTTATGTGTATTATCCTTCCATTGTGTTTTAGATCACACAGGACAATGACACTAAAGCATCTCATTCGCTGAAAATCCCCCTTGAGTGACCCTGAGAATCAGGTAATTGTAGAAGCTTTTAGGTGACATGGTGCCTTTCTGCTTGAGAAGAGACATATAGATATTTAAAGCAGAATGTAAATTTGGCAGCAGATAGTTGCAGATGTGAAGGTAGTAGGTGGCCACAGCAGGACATATGGTTAGATGCACCATAGGGCCACTGACATGATCTCATTTGCACAGAAGAGAAGTTGCAGTGGCCCATGACTTGATGGGTACAGGGGGCCTAATACAGAGTCATCACTAACAGGAAATGAAGAGTTCCTGTCCACTGTCACAGATCCAGACAGGTGAGAGAAAAGTGCAGAGCAGCATGTCCTTGACATTGGTGCTACTGTTTCATGGACAGCAAGTATGTTCCAGGAGGAGCTTCCTGGTAGGCTTACCTATCTCAGTTGTTAAATATTGTTGTATAATAAAATATTGACAGCAATACTTTAGTTCTGTTTAACAGGAAATTGTTTGGGGGGAGATTGTAGATTGCTGCAGTTAACAACATATTCTGATAGATTTCACTTGGGCTTAGGTTGGGTTTGTCATCCAACTTCTTGTTAAAAGTATAGTTAATGGACATATAAAGGGAAAAAAGTTGTACCCCATGTGCTACAGTTACTTGTGATGATGTTGTTCTTAACCTTTGCTTAACTTCTTCCAGGACCATCCAGCATAGGGAGCCTGCAATCATCTGCACATGGTAAGCCAGACATTTTTATGTCAGTACTGATGAACAGTTCAAACAAACATTTAGTTTTTGATGTTGGAGTCAGAACTGTTGTGTGTATTGTTGTACTGTCTGTAATAGTGCCACCACTGTTAGTTTGTTAGCATATATTGGACTATTGTATTGCAGGCATTAATTTTTTCCTGTGTTTGTTGCTTATTGTCACAGATGATCCTTATAGTGGAAGTGTGGAACTTCTACCACCTGATGTCAGAGTATCAGCAGACTGTGATGATGATGGTGGCCAAACAGAGGCACAGTCAGGGGATGCAGAGTTTGAATCTGTCACTGAGGTTGATATTAAGCCAGTCCACTGCAATTCCATTGGACACAGCCAGTAGGCCTACATCTGCCCATTCCAGTGAGCCCTCAGATATTGGACAGGTGGAGGGTGAGACACTCAATCAGGGAAGTGTGATTACTGTGGCTTCAGTGCCTGTGGACTCTGACTGTAGTCAAAGTGTGGGTGACGTGCCGCACAGGAGAGGTGTTAGGGGAGCTCGGAGAAGGCCTGCTGTCCATCTTCCACCTGATCCAGGTGTGTCTTCCTGTTTCACTCATATATGTTTAGGCCCATCATGGAGGCACAGGCTCATTCCCATAGGTCCTCCAGAGAAATGCTTAGGGTTGCAGATGTGGCACAGGCTGACATGCATGACTGCATCCACCATGTTGCCGATTCAATGGATTGGATGAATGACATGCTGGAATGGGAAGTGTCTGTGATGGAACATCTGCTGTGAGGGGAACAGCATCCTCTTGGGTGTTGGTCAGGCACGTCATCTGCTGTTAGCCAATGTGGCTGTGTCTGATCATGTTCCCATAATGGCAGTACGTCCACTGTTCTCTCAGTGGTTAAACTGCCCAAACCCAGACATGGCAGGCCATGGGGTCATGGTCCTGGGCATCCTTGTGAAGAGAGCTCATCCAGCAAACATTAGTCATGTTCAGGTAGCAGCAGTGCATCTGATCGTGGGCATGGATGTGCCAGTGCAACTCCTGGCAGAGACAGTTCTTGTGGTCGGGTATGACAATGATAAACTGCCACCTCTACCATGCATTAAATCAAGATGTAGAGCTAGCATAGAGCTTGTCTGTGTCATGCAGACACTCACATACCAATTTAATCTGGAGGACCCATACACACACACACAATAGTTACAAGGTTAAACCGTGAAACTTAAAGTTAAATTTTGTCTCACCTGCCATTAGTTACTTTATCCAAATGCCTGCCTGCTTCCCTTTCGTTCTCATACAAGCTCAGTGACCTTTTGAGTCAGCCTAGGCTTCCTGCCCCCCCACATAACACTCTGTGCAAGAGATAACTGTGTATTATCCCTGTTTTCGATCTTTTGGATTCAGGGATACATAACATTTGTGTCTGATGCTCAGGGTGCAAAGGTAACTTAGTGCTTAGTATATCTGAATTTGTGATATTGAATTGATAATTGTACCTTTGACTTATATTGGTCTTAGAAATTTAGACAGTTGATAGCATCAAATAATTTTGGCATCAGTATAGTTAATGCTCTTGTGAGGGCTGTGATGTCTGAAACCGAAATGATACTTTCTAACTTCTCTCTTTAATGATTTTCTAATACAAAAGTATGGTGCTAAACTGAGGACATTCAGTGACTATAGGTACTTTTGAGATGTATGACTGTGTGAATCTTTGATGCCTGAGGTCTACTACTTGATAATGGACACATATAAGTCACATAACTCTCTGCTGTCACATGTTAAAGTCATTTCTGTAAAAATCACCCACCCTTTAGTTGCTTACACTACCAAGTAACAACATGCAAAGATATGCTATTCACTCATTCATATTATGATGCAGTACACTCCAGGTTATTTTGTAAAGCCAGCAGTTGCAACAGTTTTAGTTCAGGGCTGACTCTGTCTGATGCAAGCAGTAAATAGCCCATACATGGGGAGATAAAGGTTGTGTGAGTTGCCTGGCATCAATTTTACTATATGTATGTGAGTAGGAGGAAGGTTTTACCCCCCTAGGTGATGAGTGACTGAGTGTGCTATTTGCTGCCTCTTAGCCAATGTGAAGGCATATTGAGCATGCCTACATCTGACTGCACCCACAGCAGCTGCTGGTTCTCTCTCTGACTCCTTGCATGAGGCTGTGGTGACCTTGCTATTGGTGGAGGGATGTGTGCACCTTCCCCTTGTTGACCCTGCTGAAACTGTTTTCTTAGGGTGATGTTGTTTAGCATGGCACATACACTGACTATTTCAGTACATGGACATGGATTGTACGGCAGAGCTCCCCCAGATGTATCGGCACCAGAACCATGAATTCAGCAGTCCAAACACACACTCTATGATACTTTTGGTCTGAGCACGTGCCTCATTATGGCACTGTTTCATGGGTGTGTATGCATTTCTGATGGGCATCCTCAGCCACGGTTCCAGTGCATAACCTGCATCCTCAGTAAAAGCCCCTGTGGAATATCACCCCTTGTGAACATTTGATACAGTTGGGAGGTGTGCTAGATATGTGATTCATGGCAACTGCCTAAGTTGCCAGCATGCACATTCAAGATTATTCCCTTGACATTAGACACAACTTGGCAGTTAATAGAGTGGAAGTGTTCTGTATTTATGTAGAGCTTTCTATGTTCCCCAGTCGGTGCCTTCATTTCTATATGTGTGAAATCTATGGCACCCAGTACTTCAGGGTAGTGTGTTACATGGTATAACTCCTGCATATTTCTGTCCCTGTCCTCAGAAGTGTAGGGAAAATATATGTGATCACTAGCATGTTAGAGCATAGCATTTAGGAATTCATGAAAGATCCTGGATGCTGATGCCTGTGACACCCCCAGCATGTACCCTGCTGGCCTCTGAAAGGTACCTGTAGCTAAAATTCTAAGTGTTACACATACCTTTGTCACCACTAGTATAGGCTCTTTTCTGTTTACTCTGACTCTGAGTTGAGGAAAATGGAGGTTGCAGAGTTCCTGTAATGTGTCTCTATCCACCCTGTAGCACTCTACAATATCCATGTCATGTAGATTGTGATACGTTAAATGGGGTCTGAAAACTCTTCTCCATCTTGGATTGGTTGATTAGCATACAATTCAGCTGCTTATGTTGTAAATAGCATGCCACCATGTTTATTTTTTACACAGCTCTATACACTGCGTAGAGCCGCTTACAGAGTCTAAAATACTGCACTACCATATATGAACCACCCAATGCCATGCATATTGTGTAACGGACCATGTAGGCTTTATTGTGTCTGGCTGAGCGTTTTGCATTGTCTATAATTAGATATTGTACTTGCATTGTAAGTCCACAAACCTTATTTTGATTATTAGTGGAAAACTGTTAATTTGTGTCTTTTTTGTGATGATTTAATTCTGTGCATCTTGTATAAACACAACTTTATGTGCTTTCTATGTAAACCATCTTTGCTTTTTTTGAAGGCATTCAGTATTACCACTGTGACTTGCAAATTCAATACTTAAAGCATATTTATAAAACAACATAACATGATAGAATATAGTAGAACATAATAGAATACAATAACAATTTAGGTTCAGGCTGAAAGCTTTTTAGCCTGTCATGGCTTATAACACTCATCCCCACATAATTCATACACCTTCATCTTAAATATGTTTAGGTCTTTGATGTAGTTGTTGAAAAGTTTGAGTGAAATAATGTACACTGTGAACTCTTTCAATTGTTAATTATTCTATAGGTTTTGTCTGGTGAAACAGAGTAAAAAGAATATTTTACTTGACACCTGAGAGAACAATACATACATACAAATATTTCAAGCACAGGCATTAAAAGCCCTTCTACCTTGCAATACACCAAAACTCTTGTTCCCATAATGTGTCCAGGCTCTTCTTAAAATATCTAAACTAGTACTTGCTTTAATGTAATTTGGTAGTCTGTTCCATGCATCAGCTACTCTGTTAGAGAAGCAGTTAGTACACTTCTCATTCCTATACAATCTTTTACTAGGTTGTCTAATGATTCTCTAGTACTTTTTGATAACCCCAACAATTCCCAGAGGTAGTTGTCTGTAAATGCCCTATATACTTGAATAAGATCTCCTATTAGATATCTGTAAGAGGCACTATACAAGTTCAGATATTTTAGACTTTCATAATAACTTTAATTTTCACATCCATGGATGCCCTTGGTATATTCCCACTGTACTCTTTCCAGTTTACTCATACTTGTTTTCTTATAGGGTTTCCATATTGTTATTCCCTACTTAAGTGTAGGTCTAATGTAACTAACAAACAATGACTTCATCATTTTTGATTTCCTAGACTTTATAAATCTTTTTATACAACCTATAGTTTTATAATTATCATTAACCAATTGGTTGATAGGATTAGAAAAAGCTCATAGCTGAATCTACCCATATACTCAGGTCCTTAATTAAGTCTACAGTTTCAATCACTGTGTGCTGTATTAAATATTCACCTTTAAATTTATATTAAATATTCACATTTCAGTTTATGTCTCCCAAATCTCATATGCTTAGTTTTTGATGTATTTATCAGCATATTATTCTGCTGCCCAAATGATCAATTTAGTCAAGTTATTTTGCAGACGTGCCTTATCTGTAACACATGTAATCAGTTTACCCGATTTCAGTTTATCTGCATATAGACAGTAGAACATCTCAGATGAAAAATTTAAGTCTGAAAGATACAATCTAAACAAGTAAGTGCCTAGGACAGAGCCCTGTGGGACACCCTGACTGTAACCACGGATTTCACCTGCCCAGTTGCTATATGATGCTTGACATGTCCTATTTGGAATCCATGCAGCTATCCATCTCATCAAGAGTACATCAATACCTAGTTGTACAAATTAATTGGCCAGTGTTTTGTGTATGACCCTTTCAAATGCTGAAGTTAAATCTATATAAATTATATCACAGCACAATTTTTCATTCATAGCTGTTATTATATTGTTATAGAACATCATGTTACAGGTGGCAATAAATCTATTTTCAACATATGCATGCTGATATATGGTTTCAAGTCCCAACCTATCCAGTTCTGACAATAACTTATCCAATATTACCTTCTCCATTATTTTCCACAATATGAAATTAGACTTAAGGGTCTGTATGAGTCTGGATTTGTCCTACTCCCCTTTTCCTTGAAGACAGGTTTAATAAGCGCATATCTCTAATCTTGAGGAATCTCCCCATATTTATATGACCTAGTGAATGATAGATATAATGGTATTTCCTTTTTTAATTTCTCCAAACCTTTTGGGTTTCTAATACCATGATGGGAATGGACCCATTCCTAAGTCAAAGCACGATTAAAGTTCATGAAATTAGTATTGTTTTACTCTTTGATGTCAACCAGTAGTACTCTTCGCAGCACCCACAATGTGTCCAGTAGTGACTCCTTCTGCAATTTGTGCAGAGTTACATGTATTGGTACCATAAGGTCTTGTTGAAGTATTCTCAGGTCATTGTTACTAATTCCATCTCCTCCCTGTGCTTTGTTTGGATCCAGTTTGCGCAGTTCTTTTTCAATATAATCTAATTTGATTCCAGTATCTAGAGTTAACTGGATGCCACTAGAACAACTTGTCACCCCTTTTGTGGAGCCAAACTGTTTTGCATAACATTTTGTAAATACAGCTACAATCTGTTGTGTCTGAGAATAAATTTTAGAATCTGTACACAGTTTATCAATTTGTGTCTTTACGCCTTCCACATCTTATGTATTTATAAAAAAGTTTCCTAGTATACTCAATCAATTTATATAAAATTTTCTTCGAAATGTTCTTGATCTTATCTCGCACTGTGCTTAATCTATTTGTCAGCTTATTTCAGTTTTCAAAGTTGCAGTTCAACCTCTCTTCCATTTTATATTTTTATCTCTCATCTTAATCAGATTTCTTGTTCTTATGGAAATATATCCCCCTGATGTTGTGTGCCTAGATCCTATATTTTTGATTTTTTTGCACTCAATTTCTCTTTCAAAACTTTCCACATTCCATCTGCAGTTTCTACACTGAACAGCTCACTCCAGTTATTTTTACATAGCGACTGTTTTGCTTCAATATAATCTGTAATTAACCTTCTGTATTATTGTTTGGGGAAGCTATAAATATTATTTTTTCTACACATGGGCTTTAAATTATACTTTTTGTGGAATATGAAATGTCTTTTTATTCATTCCCTCCAGTAGAGCTCTTTTGAGTGTGTACCTTTAACTCCTAGTGGCGTGGCTTCAGCATTTAAAAATTGAAGTTATCACCTTACATCTTTAACAAATACCCATTGACAGAGGTCATATATCAATACAATTGTGTTTGCTATCATGTATGCTTCAAGATAAAATTTTCCAATACCTTGTATGTAACATGGTTTTAGAATTGTTAATGCAAATATGAACAGGCAATATTTGATGGCTAGAGGAGCAGTAGGGTGTAACTGCAGAAACGCCTGGAGATGTCACTCGGCTGTAATGATGTAATGATGCAGTTTGCAGCACCATTCTCATCCAAAGTTAAAAGTTTTAATTCTGCTATGTCCAATATCTGAGAAATTTGTTTTATTTTTTTTTCCATAATAAATCTTTATTGTTATATTATTTTCCATACATAATTAAGGACAAAAACAAAATTAAAAAAAAAAACAAAAAAAAAACTACTAACTAATAGCACTAACAACCAGACCAAACATATATACAATATTTACAAGAATGCTTCCATGTAAAACACTAACTTATACAAGAAAAACATAAGAATAGTTAAGAATACTGCAAGTAATAAACAGTTTGATTACAAAGTTCTCTTCAAGTGTATAAATAATTCTTAAAACCCTAAAATTAAAAGTATTATGCTAGTATAATATTAAATACTTGTTCCCAAATTTTTGGGTTATTAATATATTTATTATGCGGATTTAAAAGTAATTTGTGAGCTAATATATGCCTTATTGCCAAAACTCTAAAGTTATCCCATGATGTTTTAGATGGGTCTAACCAATTAGTGGCTATATAAAGCTTAACTAATAAAAAATATTAGTACATATAATACTTTGTGATCTAGGGAGTTTACAAAATCATGAATTTCCATGACAATGTTGTACTTTGGTAACCCATCTTCTGAAGTTGAATCTTAAGGGAATTCCAAAGTTTGTATATACATTTACAACTCCAGAACATATGAAGAAGATCAGCTGGTTGATTTTTACAATATGGACAAGTTGGAGAGTTTTTAGAGTTAAATTTATGCAGGCTAAGACATGTATAACATGCATTATTCCATATCATCATCTGGGTATCTATCAATTTTTGAAAGGAAGTAGATTTTATAGTCAAGTCAATTGCTTTTAACATATAACTTTTGTCTGTCAATGGGATTTTCTCTTCCCAATATTTTGACAACAACACTTTATCATGACATTTAAATTCTTTAATTAATTTATTTGTTGTTGTTATAAATTTAATGTCTTGTTGGAGAGCTTGCCACTAATCTGAGCATTTAATTATAATCTCAACTTCAGGTTTGAAGTTTTTAAAGTAACTTATAGAAAGTTCTCTAATTTGTCTCAAAATAACAAGATAGTTTTTAGGTAGGTTAAATTCTTGTCTTATTTGATTGGCCGAAAATTCAAGATATTTATATATATCAATCAGAGTTAAATTAACTATCAATGGAAACTTTTTAAGATCAATTAACTGATTATTCAATCTCAAATTAGGATTCCTGTGAAAGGGTTGAAAGACCATCATATATTGAACCAGATCCAATGATTGAAATAAGTTTTGTAAAGATAATATATATATTTTAATGTGTTCAATAATCCCATATAATTTCAAAGTATCTTTGCCTAAAAAGGGTATTGCTTTAGGATTAATATACAGCTTTAGAATATACTTATAATTCAGGACCACCCAAGTTGGTGTCCACTTGGTACTAGTTATATCATAGTTAGCAATTCTTAGAATTCTATTAGAGTTCACAATTAGATAATACATTTAAAATTGGGTAGCTCCAGTCCTCCTCTATTTTTTGGGGTCATTAATTTATCATAAGATATCCTGTTTTTTTTTGGCTCCCAAATGAATTTAGCCAATTCTTTATGAATTTGTTTAAAAAATGTCTTCGGGATTATTAATTGGGCAGACCTAAAAATATATAGTACCGTGGTAGTACATTCATTTTAATAATTGAAACCTTTGCTAATACTGGCAATCGTAAATTTTTCCACCTCTCGAAATCAGATACTATTTGGTCCCAAACTGTTTTAATGTTATTAATGTAGAAGTCTTTATTATCTGTAGAAAAACCAATACCCAAATATTTAATATTTTTTTTAAACGTTACCTGTCCCACCAAAGGCAGCAACGAAAAAGGTTTAGGTGTTCTTAAAGGGAAGATGTTGTTTTTTTTTCAAATTCATTCTATAGTTAGAGACTTCTGAAAAGTCATTTACAGCCTTTAATAACTTTTCAGTATCTGAAATTAGGGATGTAAAATAAATGTTGAGATCATCAGCAAAAGTTGCCATTAATATTTTGGTTCCATAAATTATTGGGGCATTATGATATACGTTCTGCGTAATATATAAGAATAAAGGTTCAAGATAAATATTAAATAGTAAAGGGGACAAAGGGCAGCCCTGACGTGTTCCATTCTTGATCTGTATTCTTTTAGAGAAACTTCTATTAATGAATAGTGTAGTATAAGGATTACTATATAATATTTGTAACATTTGAACAAACTCATGGGATATATTAAAATAAGGTAAAAGATCAAACAAAAAATGTATATCAACCCTATCAAAGGCCTTCTGTGCATCAATTATAAAGGCATAAATATTAAGATTATTTTGTTTAGCATGAGCTATCATAGTATGAAGTGTGTGTATTATCATTAGTTTGTCTACCTGTCATAAATCCAGTCTGTTCCTTAGATATTATATAAGTCATGATTTTTTTTAGTCTAGATGCTATAATAGAGGTTAAAATTTTCATGTCTACATTTATTACTGATATCGGTCTATAATTATCGGGGTTTTGGGAATCCGAATTAACTTTATGTATAAACATAGTTTTTGAAGCGTTAAGATGAGGATCATTAATTTTATTCCTAACTATATAGTTAAATACATGTGAAAGTATTTTACCGAAAATATCTGCAAACACTTTATAAAACTCCACTGTCAACCCGTCAGGACCTGGTGATTTATGTAATTTCATATTTTGAATTATGTATACTACTTCTTCTTCGGATATCGGTTTAACCAAGTCGTTTTGAATATCCTCTTCTATTTTTGGAAAATTAATTGTTTGTAAAAATCGTTTATAAGTTCTATGCGAGGACACATCAGTTTGCCCATCATATATATTAGTATATATCTTCTCAAAAATATTAATGCTATCCTCAGTTTTAGAGTAGATTGTATTTTTGAACTGTATTTCCGAAATTTGCACTGTTGTTTTCGATTGGTTAATGATCCTAGCTAACGCTCTCGATGGTGTTTGAACATAATTAGCATATCTCACTAACGTCTTATGTTCCTGAAATGTTAATTTACTATTTTGAATTAAGAAGAGATCCTTTTGACATTTAAGCAGTTCCATCTCTGTTTGATCATTAAAATTCCGAATCAGTTCTTGATCAAGTATCTTAATTTTTGTTTCTAGATTTTGAATGTCTCTGTTTTGTATTTTTTTATAATAAGAAGCTTTTTGCAAAAGGATCCCTCTTATTTGTGTTTTAACTGTCACCCATTCAATATCTGGAGCATGTTGTTGTTTCTTTAGACTATCCAATAAATCTTTAAGGTAATTTGTGATTTCCTGTATTATTTCCTCCTTATTCAAAAGATTTGGGTTAAGAGACCAATTATAACCTCTTTGTCGTAGGGTATCCTTTAGTTCCTTAGCAAAACTCAACGAAATTTTTGAGTGATCTGATAGATAACGTGCATGTGTAGCAACTATAGATTCTAAATTAATCAATGTTCTTGAAATCAAAAAGAAATCTATTCTGGACCACATTTTATGACATGGCGAATAAAAAGTATAATTATTTGTGTTATTGACATTGTTCAAATAGTGAAAAGGGTCGTATAATTGAAAGTCTTCCTTAATATCACTCAGTGCTAATACAGCATGCTTATTAAATGCTCTTAGTGGACAAGATCTATCCAACTTCGGATTTTGGTAAGCATTCCAATCCCCTCCAACAATTATATAATATCTATCATATTGTGTCAAAATTGGGTATAATGATGTTATGAATATTTGTTGATCATTACAGGGCGCATAGATATTTAGAAGTAAAATAGGTTTATCAAATAGGGTAGACGAAAGAATAACATAACACCATCGCCCATCTTTATCTGTTTTAGAATCTAAGATCTTCTCTTTGTATTGATTTTTAATAATTATAGCTACCCCAGCACTATTTGACTTACCTTCTGATGCTACTACCTCTCTAATCCACTTCTTTTTTTTATATCAACCCATTGATCATTCATTAAATGCGTTTCCTGAAGTAATATAAACAACGCCTTAGCCTGCAACAATACATGTAACAATAGTTTCCTCTTCTTTAAGTTCTGGAGACCTTTAACGTTCCATGAGTCTAATTCCCACATTCCAGAGGTTGTCTGTACAATGAGGGTTTAAGAGGGAAAACATAGGAGAAAAATAAAGTGACTTTAAAGACATACATAATCTGGAAGCAATCTTTATATCCCGTCCTATACCAGTGCTTACCCACTTTAACCCCGGACCAGGACATATATAGGTCTTATATAACGTAAAATAATAAAAGGGTCAAGAAAAGAAACAAATGCAAAGGCATCAAATTATAAAATTTCAAACATGTTCCACAATTAAGACCTATATAATCTAGCTTAACTACGACAAAGTCTAAACTAAACATTCCCTAACAAACACTGCCATGATCTACATCTCTTTGGTTAACTATTGTTTAAGCAAATCAAATTGAAGATATAATATTACTATATATAAAGAAAAAGAGAAAAGAAAAAAAAAGTTTTAGTAGTTGGATTAGCTATCTATACATAAACCGCATACATAAAAAATAAAAGCTTAATATATAAACAAGGTTATCTTTTTGTTACATATATAACCAAAAAAAAAAAAAATATATGCTATACTATAACCCTATACCAAAACAAGTATACATCTAACTACTAATATCCCTGGCTATATATTTGTATTATCACACTTTTATATTAAAACAAGCCACTAGCTAACTAATATAATATAAACTATCACCTCTAAACAGTACATTAAGGACTATATTGACAAGTATATTTTAATAAAACATTATTAAATCCCTGCACCCTCTCTAAATATTATAACTAGAAGATTTTTATTAAACACTGTAAGGGAGGTAAATAAGAATGTTCCTATGTGTTTAAATTACAATACTACAGTGTTATTTGATGTTAAATAAACCATAAAGTGTTTAAAACAGTTCCCTTCAGTTTCCCAAACCTGGAAACCATGTAAAACATTTGCGATGGGAGACCGCTTTTGCAGACGGACTTCCGGAAGTGCCACCACGAAATCCACACCCTCGACAGCCTTTTAAGCATTTCCTGTCTTTCTCATCAACGAAAACAGTTTGTAGAAGCCATAAAATGTTGGGAAACTAACACAGGTAATCAGGATTAGCCAAAACAAACAGTTTTATTACTCTGGAAGAGGCTTAAAGTGTTTAAAATGAAAACAAAGGATTACCCAGTCCTCGAGGCACAGTAATCAATGGATCCAACCTCAGAAGCATGCCAGTCTCAACGAAGGTACAGTTCAAGTCTCTGATGCAGGTAAACTCTTAAAATCTTTAAGAAAAAGATTTTTAGCCTCATTTTTGTTAGAAACAGAATGTTTAGTCCCATCTATTGTAAATGTAAGCATATTAGGGTATTTCATTTGAAACTTAATTTGTTTGTCAATAAGAAATTTACAGTATGGAGACAAAGACTGTCTAGCTTGTCTGACCTGTAAAGGTAAATCCTGGGCCAGGGATATTTTATTATTTTTCCACATGATATACCCTCCACTTTGTTTTGCAGTAGTAAGTATTCTGTTAACATCTTGATAGTTAAGTATTTTAACATATACAGGTCTTGGAATATTAGATGCTTGTAGTTCTCTCAGAGCTCTGTGTGCTCTTTCAATAATGATTTGTTTCACCATATCAGAGTCATTTAGAAGCACTGCAAATATTTCTAGTATGGATGGAATTAATTCATTATACTGAATGGATTCTGGCATTCCTCTAATAATAATGTTATTTCTCTTGGATCTTCCTTCTATGTCCAGAATCTTACTTTGCATACCCTGAATATCCACATCATGTAGAGTTGTTTTTTCCCCAGAGAGATTTGTTTTAATTTCTGCAGATTCTGAAAATGATTGGTTACCAGGCAACTGAATTTTAAAAATGTTCATATACATTTTGCTTTATGAATTGCAGCTTTCTTGTCTTGTTTTCATGAAGTATTCTGATATTTAGTTTTTTCAGTCTCATGTCATGTATATTCTGGGTAAATATGAGAAAAGGTTTCTGCTTAGATTTTGATAGTGCTTCTGGTATTGCATTCTAATTATAGTCGATATGTCACAGGCAGGATTTTACAGAAATCAAGTGTTCTGCAAGTCTTAACTCAACAGAGGTCTGCTTAGCATAAAACAGAACAATGATTGGGATTCCACTACATGACAAAACTCTAAGTCACAAATTCTTTTGACTGTGTTAACAGATTGAAATATAGAAACTAGAAGAGAGCAGCAGTTGATCAGCGAGCATCTTACTTTTAAATGTCTGTCCTAACAATTTGTGATATAGTAAGTTTCATCAGTTTAGATTAACATTCAGGTTTTCCATGCTATATTTTTTCATTTAACCAGTTTTTTTTTCAAATCATTAGTGTTAGTCCAATAATTTGCATCATCAATTTGATTCTAGTCATTTTTTTCGTTCTTGTCATTTGTATGAGTCATATAAAGACACCTTCCACACCTTTTCCATTTATCTAGTTCCTAATTTTGATCTTCAGTATGCTTTAACTCCTCCTTCATTTCTCATTTTATTTGGGCATGTATCACTAATCTCACACTTCTCGTCTATACATTTCTTTGCTTATGCATCTCTAGCTCATTTTTCTCTCCTTCTGTAGCAATCATTCTTCCTTGTATATGGTAAAAGTGAACTTTATGCTGTTCCAAATTTACGTTTAAGGTACTCTTCTCTTTTCTTGTTGAGATAGCCATGCTTATATACTCTCGGTTACATGCAGTACCTTTTCCAGGGTTCTGAGAGGGACTCTGTCACTTACAATAATATTTGTATGATTTGTACTTCCTCTAACCACTCCTTCCTGACCATGCTGTCTTCATATGCATCTGTAATTATACAGGTGTGGAGAGTTACATTTCTACATCATAATTTGCAAACATTTCTCTCTAAGTCAGCTGCAGCAAGCAGCAATAAAAAAGCAGTCTGCCATGTTTAGCTCCAACTTATGTTCACTCCTCTCTAAAAAAAAAAAAAAAAATATATATATATATATATATATGTATATATATATATATATATATATATATATATATATATATATATATATATATGAAAATATGAAAATAGTGTAACACTGCAGTTTCTAAAACAAGGAATATATGCATTTCTTGTTTTATAGCTAAAACAGGAAAAGGGCAGATTCAATAAACTCTATACAATCTGCTGTAGAGCCAATCAACCACAGTAAACACTATGGCATGCTAATTAAAGCATAAGTGGTGCACAGGGTGCAGCAGTTGCATTGTTGCCTCACAGCAAGAGGTTCTCCAGTTTGATTCTCAGCTGGGGTGCCTTCTGTGCGGAGTCTGCATGTCCTCCCTGCATTCATGTGGGTTTCCTCTGGGTGCTCCGGTTTCCTCCCACATTACAAAGACACAAGTCTGGAGCATTTCTCCCCAGGCCTCCACTGAAAATTGATTTCTTTCCAAGTCGGGCTTTCCTGGTATACAAATGTTAAATAAAAAAAAAATAATAAGCAGCTGAATTGTATGCTAATCAAGCAATCCAAGATGGTGGAACTATTCAACAAGCTATAAAGCAACTGTGTTGACTCAGTGCTGGTTTTCCTTGTGAATTTCAAACCTATTGGCTTACAGCCACATAAAGGAGTCTACACAGAAAGAATGTTAGGGGCTGCTGTTTCTTTAATTCATGTGTATGTGCCACAGGCTGAAGTCTATGCAGCTGCTGCTGCTAATAGACCACAGCCAAGAAGGACAAACGTTTTTAGACTCCATTTAACTTATAACTATCTGAATGAGGTGGAAATTGTATAGCACTACAGGGTAGATAGACATATACTACAGGAACTCTGCAACCTTTGTCATCATCAACTCAGATCCAGGGCAGTCTGAGGGGAACCAATACAACTGGAGAAAAAGACATGTGTAGCACTTAGAATTTTAGCTACAGGAACCTTTCAGAAACCAACAGGGGACATGCTGGGAGTGTCACAGGCATCAGCATCCAGGACCGTCCATCAATTCCTGAATGCTATTGTCCAACATGCCAGTGACCACATCTATTTTCCCCTTATTCTTTAGGACAGGCCCACAAATATGAAGAAGTTCTACTATGTAGCACACTATCCTGAAGTATTGGGTGCCATAGATTGTCCACATATACAAATTAAGGCACCACTTAGGGAACAGGGAAGGATCTACATAAACAGAAAAGGCTTCCACTCTGTTATCTGCCAAGTCTTGTGTAACGCTAAGAGAATCAACCTGAATGTGCATGCTGGCAACCCAGGCAGCTACCATGACTCAAATATCTGGCACACCTCCCAACTGTATCAGATGTTCAGTAGGAGTGATATTCCAAAGGGTCATTTAATGGGGGACGCAGATTATGCACTGGAGCCATGACTGATGACCATTGGAAATGCACACACACACACACACACACACACACACACACACACACACACACACACACACACACACACACACACACACACACTGTAGAATGGCATAATGAGGCACATGCTCAAATTAGAAATATCACAGAGTGTGTGTTTGGGCTGCTGAAGTTGCATTTCCACTACCTAGATACATCTGAGAGAGCTCTGCAGTACAATCCCTGTACATGTACAAAATTCTTCAGTGTCTGTGCCATGCATCACAACATCATATATATATATACACACACACACACACACACACACAGACACACACACACACACACACACACACACACACACACACATATATATATATATATATATATATATATATATATATATATATATATATATATATATATATATATACACATACATACACAAAAGACTTTTTAGTGACATTTGGGTATATGAAGTATAAAACTAAAGATGCAAGAATACCTTATCAAGATGAGTAGTCTTCTGTGCAGATAAATCCCAAAGTAATATCTTCTTCTGTGTTATCCACATAAACAAGTATCCTCATCTTCAGATTCCCTAACTACATGGTTCCCATTTTTATAGTGTAGATTGAAAGCTGTGAGCATGGTGAAGATGCAAATGAACTCATTAGAATTGCCAAATTCCAAATATATGGCTCTGTTTAGCAGATGTTAACATAATGCAGTCTCTCCTCTGTGTTTTTGCTAATGGATTGCAACTATGAATGATTATTGGTAGGGAGATGAAAAATACAACAATTCAGACTCCCTTACCTCTAGTGGGTGTGTCAGCCAGATTAGACTTACAAAGTATAGAAATAATTGCATCAAAGATTTTAATGTAAGTAAGCAGCACACATTTCACAGTTTATATTCAGTAACATTCAACCTGCCTTTCATGTCTTGATGATTGTATATTACTGCCAATTAATACCCTCACACATTTTAAGGATAATGACACAGAATTTGTTACAGACTGCGTGTCACAGATTACTGGTCAGACATGAGAATAATAAGCAACAAACACAGAGAGATAAGACAGAGCTGCATTTCTGCAAGCAATAGTCATAAATGGCTGTATGATCACTCAGTGCACTACATCTGAAATTAATACATATACAAATAACTCAGAAGTGTTTAACTGTCATATGTTTTGTTAATACTATAGATGGTGCTGCAGTTGTTTGCAGGCACAATGATTTTCATTATCTGCTGCAAGGTTGTTTCTGTGTCAAAGAAGGACAAGACACCCTTACTGTGTTTTAAATGTTCATTGGAGTGAGAGTTCAAATCCAGATCAGTGTAGAATAGTTCAAGTGTACCAACATAAATTTTTGTAGTATTATTTATTTTATAGATTTATTTTCTTCCTTTCTCCTAGTTTTCCTTTTCTAATGCCAGTATTTGTGTGGTGCACAGCTAAGTGCAAACAGGAGAAATGGAGAAACACAATAAATGTCATGTTTATCTCTTTGCTTATCTGGTTTGCATGACACCTAGCAGTGCACACACTTGTGCTAGTGGCTGACACAAGAAGTAGATAGAACACCTGCAGACAGGGCACAGACATTCTAAATGTCAAAAAGGATACATTGTTGCAGTGTTTGCTTTACTCCACACAGATCATCTAAGCAGAGCTGCATAGCAGTTAACAAACAGAAGTTAATAATGAACTTAGAAATATCCAACAATGTTTTAACTATTCTTGTGACAGTAGGTGTAGGTTTAGGGCTGTAATGCAGATAGTTTTGAGTTCTAATACAGGAAGTGCAACATATTTTTACTGTTGTGATAGTTTAGTTTATACTAATCAACAGGAAAATATCAACTGCTATGTCAATATTCCTGTGGAAACAGGTATAAGTGTAGGGCTGTCATACATATGGTCCTGGGTTCTAATATAGGAAATTCCAGGCATTTTTACTGTTCTTCCATTTCACATTATACAACCTATCACTTATAACTATTTATGCATAATTATAAATAGTGGAGCTGATATGAATTATATGTATAAGGGATAATACACCCTTACTGTATTTTGAAGGTTCAGATGTATGACTGAGGGTATATTGTCTACTATGTTTCTCTAAGTATAATTCTGCTATCTGGAGTTGGATGGCATTCACACTTAAGTAAGACATACACAAATGAATGCATACCTTGTCAGCTCAAACACATACATGGTTAACACCTCAGTCTGCCATCTGTATTTATAAATGATTTATGAGTATGTCTGAGAAGCACGTCTTCTATGGCAAATATGGAAAAAATCACCCCGTGGAAGAGAATGCTTTGTCCTTTATGCATAGGTTTGAAACCCAGACTGTAAAACTCAATCCATGGCCTCCAACACCAGTTCTATGCAGACAGGCCCAAATCACAATCACTCTATTCAGTATCATACAGATTGCTCAGGGGTGATCTGTGTCTCGCCTACAAGGCAATCTGAGACCCTACCTAACTAGAGATACTCCATGTCTGTAAGTCTAACTCCATATGCATTACCCACTTGAAAGGCCGGTATCTAATATGCAATATCAACAAAACTCCCAGAGGCTGTCCCATCTCTGGAATAGACTTCCCATACATGTCAAACAAAGTACCTTGCTGATATTCTTCAAGCATAACCTTGATGACTGGATGGGAAACCACAAATTTCTCCCAGGGATTCCACCTGTGTCCTTCATTGACAGGGGTGACAGGTGCTGACTGAGGTTCTTTTTGGGGATAAACTCTTGGCTAGGTTTATAAAGGGTCTAGGGTAATTAGCCTAGTAACCTCCTATGATCCTATGATCCTATTATATAATCATACAAATCACATACCAAACAACCCATCCCAATGTCATCAAGCTAAACAGTTGCTACTGCTTATTAACTTAAACGAATATTATTATTATAACTATTTAGAGCACACTCAAGTTATGTTAAAAGGAAAAAAAACATATAAAGTATTATTTTGAGAAATATTAATATTTAAGATAATAGAAATACAAAGTTGGAAATGTTAATAATAAAGAATGATATTATGTATTTCTGAATATATCAAATATCACAGATATAATGCATTTCAGATTACTCTATTTGATCAAAACATTTCATATAGTCATTTATTCTAATTAATCATACTATAGAAAATATTATAAATAGCCTTGTATTTAAGCATTTATATGGAGAAAATAAATAAAACTGATGACATCTGTAACACATTAACCTATAGACATCATAACACCAATACATATCAAGATCACATATCATAAAACTTTTAAAACTCATTTAATAATATGGGTTAAAAAGTAAAAGCAATAGTCAGAATATGGCAGTATAATTAAAATATACTAACATTTAAAATTACACATTTGTGTATATTGTATGCACTTATATATGCATATTTATTTTATTTTATTTATTCTACATTTGTTGACCAGGCTAGTCTAACTGGATATATGTCCATTTTCAGTAGAGGCCCGGGGAGATAAACTCCAAGAGAATTTACTAACAAAAAATGCTAGTACAATACATTAACAAAGGATGGCAGCTCAATTACATAACTATCTAACAAACGTATCACATATACAAAGAAAATCTCAATAAGACAAGGTCAGGTAAATAAAGAAACTAAATAAAAATCTAAAATTAAGAAAATATCAACAGGACAAGTTTAGTTTAACATAGCACGTCTAAAGTTGTATATATTATCAAGGAAGATTGGAGTTAGTACTGAGAGATTAGCAGGTAAACAGAACCCAGTAAATAAGGGAAGGTTAATCAGGTTTAGAACAGGGGCATAACCAGTGTGTTCTAAGGTAAAGTTTCAGTTTATTTTTGAAAAGTGATAAAGAGGACAGTGATGCAAGTCCACTGGGAAGTAGGTTCCAGGATTTTCCAGCAGTATTAGAGAATAGAGAGTCACCGGCCATGTTGTTTTATTTACATATACTGGCAAGTAGTTTATTTGATGAACGTAAGGTATTAAGATTGTTATAGGGGGTTATGAGGGTAGAACGTATAGGAGTATTGGTAGGTTGGTAAAGGATCTTGTGCGCAATGGTAAGTTGGTGAAATGTAAGCTGATTTTGTAGCTCAAGCCATCCTAGCTGTTTTAGATTTGTGCAGTGGTGAGTTCTAAAAGGATTTCCAATAACAAATTTGGCAATGTTGTTATAGGCAATTACCATTTTGTGGAGGTTATTTTTTGATAGATTAGTATATATAGGTGAGGCATAGAGGAATGCAGACATTAGATGAGTGTGGGCGATAGTTGTTCTAGCTGCTGGAGTAAGGAAAGTTTTGATCCTATAGAGAGAGCCAAGTTTTCTATTTACAGTTTTAATTGTATTGTTGATATGGGTGTTGAAGTTGAGATTGTTGTCAATTGTTATTCCAAGAAGTTTGGTAGTAGGGTCAGGAGATATTAGAGTACCATTATTAGATATGACTGTGTACTCTATTGGAGAAGACTTACGTATGGGAGTAAAGAGCAAGAGTTTAGTTTTTTGGGAGTTCAGAAGGAGGCAATGTTGTGTAAACCATTGTTCTACTGTATTAAACACTTTTTGGGTTAGGGACTGCAGTTTGGATGAAGATGTGGCTGAGCATATTAGTGTGGAATCATCTGCATATTGTATACAAGTAGCCTGAGGACTTACTAAGTGAAGGTAATTAATGAAAAGTGAAAATAGGACATGCCCCAATATGGAGCCTTGAGGAACACCAAGGGTAATGGGGAGGTGGGTAGATAGGTTATTATCCCATAGCACTGCCTGATGTTTATTTTCTAAGTAGGATTGGAACCATTTTATAGCCAGTGCATCTAGTGAAAGGGATTTGAGGATATTTATAAGTATCTGGTGGTTAACCATATCAAATGCTTTTGAAAGATCAATAAAGAGTGCAGAGGAAAGCATGTTGTTGTTGTGTTTTGTATTAATGCAGTCAGTAAATGATAAGAGGGCAGTAGTAGCACTGTGGAATGGCCTAAATCCATGCTGACACTAGGAAAGTAGGTTATTTTGGGTTACGTGGTCAAGTAGTTGACTATGGATGCATCTTTCCATAATTGTTGCCAAAGGTGAGAGTAAGGCTAGTGGTCAGTAGTTAGAAAATTTGTAAGAGTTGCCACCTTTATGTAGGGGGATAATGTGGGAGATTTTCCAGATAGTTGCAATTTGTCCTTCGCTTATGGTTCTGTTAATCAGGATGGAAATGGGATAGGCTATGGCTTTGGCAGCTTTTTGCAGATATTCTGCAGGTAGTTGGTCAGCTGTGGGAGTGGATGGTTTAAGTTTTTGGATTAGGATGAGAATTTGTGATGTAGGTACCAGCTGCAAGAGAAAAGGAGGGAGTGGGCTAGTATTAGAGGTTGTGAGAGTTGCGCTATCAGGTGATAGCTGATTTGCAAGTGTTTGGATGGCCTCTGTGAAAAAAAACTATTGAAGGTATTGGCAGTTTGCTTAGGATTCTCATGGTCAGAGCTTTGGGGGGGGGGTTGGTGTAATGGATTGACCTGGGTGGAGTAGTTTGTTAATGGCTGCCCAACATTTTTGTCATTTCTTTTGGTGAGTTTGCTGGAGTTGTAAGTAAAAGTTTCTTGTATCTGAGAGTAGAGCTTTCTTTGTGTTATTTCTCAGCTGTCTAAATTTTTGTTGATCTACAGGGTTTTTAGTGGTATGCCATTTGGCCCAGACTTTATTTCTAAGTATGATTTTTTTGCTTGGTTTCTCTAGAAAGCCATGGTGCAGGTTTAGTCCTAATTCTGATAGATCAGGTTGGTGCATGGTGATCAAGAATGGCTAGGAATTTAGAATTAAAGTATCTTATGGCTTCCTCAAGAGGGAGGTATTTAGTGGGAGACCAATCACATGCCTTAAGTTCTCTTAGGAAGAGATCAGGGTTAAAGTTTTTATTGGTTCGAGTTGTCTTGAAAGTGGTTGGGGAGGGTATATTGGTCTTATGCCTGATAATATAGGTGAGTGAGTGATCACTTACATCATCTGGGAGGGTCCCTACTTCATATGCTTGGAGATGATTGTTTATGAGTATCCAATCTAAGGTACTTTCTTTCTTACTGGGTTCATTTATTCTAGTAGGGGAGGTGATAGTTTGGGAGAAACCAAATAGGTTGATATGGTTAGTAAGGTGTTCAGTGCTACAAGACTTCCAATCAATATTAAAGTCACCTAGGATTATAGTTTCTTGTGGGAAGTTTTGAGATAAGCAGCAAAGGATATACTCTAGGGTGTTGTTGTTATTACCAGGAGGAAGATAATTACAGATGATATATATATATATGGATTTGCTTGTATTGAGCTGAAGTTTAGAAATTAGGATTTCAGCGTTAGTGTCTTGAGGTGGTTTCTACTCAAATACAGTGACTTGAAATTCTGTTTTATACAAGATAGCTACCCCACCTCCCTTTCTAGCTATACGGTCTTGTCTTATGATATTATATCCGGGTGGGATGACTTCATTTTCTTTAATCATGGGTTTTAACCAAGTTTCTGTCAAACATAGAATGTCAAAGGAGTGTACTTCTAACAGAGCATGGAGCTGTGCAATTTTGTTATTTATACTATGTATATTGAGGTGTGCTATAAAGAGTGAGTTAGGAGGTTTGGTAAGAGTAAGTTTTGTTGAGGGATTGAGGTTTTGGGGTTGAGTGGTAGAAGTATTTGTTGGGCCTGGGTTTGGGTGAATATCTCCATCTTTTAATGAGTGGACTTGTATTACATATCTAGGATTTGGGAATTTACTGAATAGTTTTAAAGACTTCCTAGCTTTTAGATAGGTATACCTAATATGGGCTAATCTATGATATTTTGCTAGTAGGTAGTTGGGTGTAAAAGTTATTCACAGAGAAAAGCACCAAGTCCAAATTGTGATGGCCTTCCACAAGTTTTATTAAAATTATTTCAATGACCCAAGCACGGCTTACAAGGCAAAGTGAAGTACTAAACATAAAAACAAAAAAACAGGTAAGTGTTTAGTAACCTACCTGTTTTTTTGTTTTTGTGTTTAGTAACCTACCTGTTTTTTTGTTTTTGTGTTTAGTAACCTACCTGTTTTTTTTTTGTTTTTGTGTTTAGTCACCTACCTGTTTTTTTGTTTTTTTGTTTTTGTGTTTAGTACTTCACTTTGCCTTGTAAGCCGTGGTTGGGTCGTTGGAATAATTTTAATAAAACTTGTGGAAGGCCATCACCATTTGGACTTGGTGCTTTTCTCTGTGGTTACCTTGTTTGGTGAGCGTTTATTGGTGCTAGGGGTGTAGAAGTTATGTTTGCATGGTTACTGGAGATAATTAGTGATAGTGTAGCAGTTTGCTTATGGGGGTAGTGAAATTGTAGATGTAATGGGTGTTCGTAGGAGGTAAGGAGGTAGGCTGCTGTAAGAGAGGGTAGAAGTATGACTAGAAGTAGCAGCTTTAAATATACTGGGGTAGGGACTTTAGACATTGGGATGATTTAGTTGCAAGGTGGAATGTAGGAGGTAAGAAAGAGTAATAAGTGTGTATGGAGAAAGGTGAGTGTTTCTGCCATTTCACACTGAGATAATCGAAGGAAGGACACTGAGCAAACTCGGATTTATAATATATAATAGTAAGTATCCTTTTTTTCTTATTTTGTTCTTTATTTCTTTTGTTATTTATAGCACTTTGTGCATTGTATATTTTTCTAGCTAGTTTCACTGTGTGTGAGGTATTAACTGTAAATTGTCCACTTTTATTAAGCATCTGTTGGGTTGTTTGTTTCTGATAACTTGTTGAAGTTAAACTCTTTTTCTAGAGGCTCCTTTAGCTGTTTAAAACTTTTATTTAAAGGCTCTCTGCTGCATTTCTGCTGTAAGAAACATTTCTGCAGTTTGTTTCTAAGTAGTGGGGATATTTGTAGAATTTCCATATTCAGGCTTGTATTTGGGCCTAGTGTTTGTGGAGGCTGTGTGTCTGAGCACATATTCAGGGACATCTTGGTTTAGCCAAAGCCATCAGGCATTTCAGTGAGAGAGAATTGTTTAAGGTCATTGGCTGACTGAGGTCACCTGGACTACATCTTAGACTAAGCACCTCATTGGTTCTTTTGAGCTTTTTCTTAAAAGTTGTCTCAGGTTTCAACTTTCTGTTACCTAAGAAGTTAAGTTGTGAGTGTTTCTGCCATTTCACACTGAGCTAATCAAAGGAAGGACACTGAGTAAACTCGGATCTATAATATATAACATTAAGTATCCTGTTTTTTTTCTTATTTTGTTCTTTATTTCTTTTGTTATATATAGCACTTTGTGTACTGTATATTTTTCTAGCTAGTTTCACTGTGTGTGAGGTATTAACTGGAAATTGTCCACTTTTATTAAGCATCTGTTGGGTTGTTTGTTTCTGATAACTTGTTGCAGTTAAACTCGTTTTCTAGAGGCTCCTTTAGCTGTTTAAAACTTTCATTTAAAGGCTCACTGCTGCTTTTCTGCTGTGAGAAACATTTCCGCAGTTTGTTTCTAAGTAGTGGGGATATTTGTAGCATTTCCATATTCAGGCTTGTATTTGGGCCTAGTGTTTGTGGAGGCTGTGTGTCTGAGCACATATTCAGGGACATCTTGGTTTAGCCAAACCCATCAGGCATTTCAGTGAGAGAGAATTTTTTAAAGTCATTGGCTGACTGAAGTCACCTGGACTACAGCTTAGACTAAGCACCTCATTGGTTCTTTTGAGCTTTTTTCTTAAAAGTTGTCTCAGGTTTCAACTTTCTGTTACCTAAGAAGTTAAGCTGTGAGTGTTTCTGCCATTTCACACTGAGCTAATCGAAGGAAGGACACTGAGCAAACTCGGATCTATAATATATAACATTAAGTATCCTGTTTTTTTTTTCTTTTGTTCTTTATTTCTTTATTTATAGCACTTTGTGTACTGTATATTTTTCTAGCTAGTTTCACTGTGTGTGAGGTATTAACTGGAAATTGTCCACTTTTATTAATCATCTGTTGGGTTGTTTGTTTCTGATAACTTGTTGCAGTTAAACTCTTTTTCTAGAGGCTCCTTTAGCTGTTTAAAACTTTCATTTAAAGACTCACTGCTGCTTTTCTGCTGTGAGAAACATTTCTGCAATTTGTTTCTATGTAGTGGGGATATTTGTAGCATTTCCATATTCAGGCTTGTATTTGGGCCTAGTGTTTATGGAGGCTATGTGTCTGAGCACATATTCAGGGACATCTTGGTTTAGCCAAAGCCATTAGGCATTTCAGTTAGAGATAATTGTTTAAGGTCATTGGCTGACTGAGGACACCTGGACTACAGCTTAGACTAAGCACCTCATTCGTTCTTTTGAGCTTTTTTCTTATAAGTTGTCTCTGGTTTCAACTTTCTGTTACCTAAGAAGTTTAGTTGTGAGTGTTTCTGCCATTTCACACTGAGCTAACCGAAGGAAGGACACTGAGCAAACTCAGATCTATAATATATAACATTAAGTATCCTTTTTTTTCTTATTTTGTTCTTTATTTTTTTTTTTATTTATAGCACTTTGTGTACTGTATATTTTTCTAGCTAGTTTCACTGTGTGTGAGGTATTAACTGGAATTTGTCCACTTTTATTAAGCACCTGTTGGGTTGTTTGTTTCTGATAACTTGTTGCAGTTAAACTCTTTTTATAGAGGCTCCTTTAGCTCTTTAAAACTTTCATTTAAAGGCTCGCTGCTGCTTTTCTGCTGTGAGAAATATTTCTGCAGTTTATTTCTAAGTAGTGGGGATATTTGTAGCATTTCCATATTCATGCTTGTATTTGGGCCTAGTGTTTGTGGAGGCTATGTGTCTGAGCACATATTCAGGGACATCTTGGTTTAGCCAAAGCCATCAGGCATTTCAGTGAGAGAGAATTGTTTAAGGTCATTGGCTGACTGAAGTCACCTGAACTACAGCTTGGACTAAGCACCTCATTGGTTCTTTTGAGCGTTTTTCTTAAAAGTTGTCTCAGGTTTCAACTTTCTGTTACCTAAGAAGTTAATTTGTGAGTGTTTCTGCCATTTCACACTGAGCTAATCGAAGGAAGGACACTGAGCAAACTCGGATCTATAATATATAACATTAAGTATCCTGTTTTTTTCTTATTTTGTTCTTTATTTCTTTGTTATTTATAGCACTTTGTGTGCTGTATATTTTTTTAGTTAGTTTCACTGTGTGTGAGGTATTAACTGTAAATTGTCCATAAGCATCTGTTGGGTTGTTTGTTTCTGATAACTTGTTGCAGTTAAACTCTTTTTCTAGAGGCTCCTTTAGCTGTTTAAAACTTTCATTTAAAAGCTCACTGCTGCTTCTCTGCTGTGAGAAACATTTCTGCAGTTTGTTTCCCACCCTCCCTCCCTGCTGGTATGGTGTTTTTATACTTGGTGGCTTTGCAGTTGCCTGCACCTAGTGTAAATTTGATCTGGGACCCTCCTCCCAGTCTAGTGTCATTACTTCATTCTACCCAGTACAGGGAGAACATTTGAGAAGGCCAATCAGCTTAGTTTATGCTACTCCTTTCTCTCTTTCCACTACAAAAAAATCTAAGCTTGTTTCCTGCCTTTCCTGTGGGTAGTCTAGCCTGGTTATAGATTTGCTGTGTCCAGGACTATTTGTAGGCTTCTAGGCCCCCAGCCTTTCTGTGTTGGAGGGAAGCCTTCTAGCTTAATTTTATTTCTTAGAACTAGCCAGTTTTCTGTTTCAGCACTTGTTCAGAACTTATTGTAAGCACTAAATAAACTACAAATTACTACAACACTCAACTTTCCTCACTGTCTATAGGAGAATAATTTCTAGTACTTAACAAATAAGCACCTATTCAGGCATGTCTAAGGGTCAGCTCCCTGTGTTTTCTCCTGTCTAAGTGATGAATCTGGGCATCTTGGGGCTATGCAGTAATTGCCTCATGTACACAGACAACCGTCTCCTCCTACCATCCAACACTACAACCTGTGAGAGATGCACTTATATAGCCAAACTGGAAGCAAAGCTCTCTTCACCCAAGACTGGACTAGACAGCCAAGAGGAGAAGGTAAACACTTGCACCACACCACACTCAGCACATAGTCCCTCAAAACCTACACCACCAAAACACACACATAGAAACACAAAACACACACCTACATTCACAGAGGATCTCAGTAAAAACCTGCCAAAGCAGCAGGGACCTCCAAAGCAGAAACACAAGCAACCTCCACCTCCCAACACAACCCAAATGACACATAGCCCACAAACTCAGTGTGCCACTCAACCACAGCACATAAGGCATAACAACATACCCAACACTCTAGTCATAGGTAACTCTATAGTCAGGCACATTGATGTTCCACTTACCAGGCTAAACAAAGAGAAAGTTACTGTCAGCTGCCTGTCGGGTGCCAGGATCCACCACATAATGCATGCACTCAGGTCACTCCACAACAAGTACAAATATGACTCTGTCATTGTCCATGTTGGTGTGAATGACCTGAGACATACCTCCTTGGACTACATGAAAAGGGACATGGAGGAGCTGTCCAATCTTGTAGCACAGGCAGGTATGACCCTAGCCCTGAATAGCATCCTGCCATCACCCAGAATGATACCACAGTACAAGGACAAAATGATTGACTTCAACAATTGGCTAAGCTTCTGGTGTCATTCTAAGGGGATCCGGTATCTGTCTGCCTGGGATGACATGATCGACAAGCCACGATGCTTTGCCAGAGATGGCCTGCACCTGTCATCCCTGGGATTCTGGATACTGGATAAGGCTCTAGCCACCCCTATAGTGCCTTTTTTAGGCAATGTTCAAATGACAAACTCACCACCTTAACAGGTACAGGCAAGAAGAATCTGAGGGTATTGCTACTCAATGCTAGAAGTCTAAACCTCAAAATGCACTCTCTCGAGGTACTCCTTAAAATGGAGAACATCAACATCTGTGCAGTGACAGAGACCTGGTTCAAGGCTCCAGAAAGTACCCCTGCATTACTAGGCTATAATTCATACCACATCTTTCAGCCACCTAACCTGGACTGAAACACTAAAGGCGGAGGTGTGTCCATATTCATTAAGGATATCCACACCTCCAGGCTAGTTGCTCAGCATAATGCATCCAAAATTATCCAAGTGCAACTAACTCTTGGCAAGACCACAATCCAAATTGTAGCTTGCTACAGATCCCCCACCATGCCCCAGGATTCCCACTCATTTCCTGATACACTGGAAAGTATTAGAGTACAACCTAACATCCTAATAATGGGCGATTTCAACTACCCTACCATTAACTGGGAAAACTACTCATGTACCAACTCTTGTGCTCAACGTTTTCTGGAATTCATAAATTCCAAGGCCATGGATCAAGTTATCCACACCCCCACCAGGGGCAGCAATATCCTAGACGTGGTGATTACCAACATGGGCAACCGGTGCTCCATGCCAGAGGTCAATTCCTCGTTGGTCAGATCACAAGCTAATCACCCTAGACATCCACACCCCCTCCCCCATTAGGGAAACCATAGTAAAAAATTTCTCCAAAGCCAACTTCACGCTTCTTAAGACAGAAGTCGCAAACTTCACGACACCCATGCTGACGGACAATAGAGGTACGACTGCTGAGTCCTACACAAATGCACTTTATAAACACTTACACGAGTGCAAGGATCGTGCAATCACTAACAGAACCAAGATGTTATCCTCCAAAAAAAAGGAAGCCAATCTGGTGGTCCCCTGCCATAAACAAACTCTACAACAGAAGAAAGAAACTGTTGCAAAAAAGAGTAAAATCCCATGATTGGAGAAACTCCCTGGTCAGCCTCAGTAAGAAGCTGAGATCCCTCATAAAATCCTCCAAAGCTAGTTATGAAAACAAAATTGCCACTGACTCTAAAGACAACCACAAAGCGTGCTATAGCTATGTCAAGAATCTCAATGGCAACACTCAGATCTGCTCTGAGTTACAGCACAACGGCACTAAATATACAGAACCAACTGATATTGCCAACATCCTATCAGATAGGTTCAGTGCTAATTTTACCCCTCTGTCATCCCCTAAAGGGCCCATCTCTATACCAGAAGAATGCAAAGTTCCTGTAATCACGGCTGTACAGGTAAAAAACACACTATCCAAAGCCAAGAACAGAGCATCCATGGGACCTGACGACATCCCAGGCTGTGTTCTACATGAACTACAGAACTAACTGGCACCCCACCTAAGTACCATGTTTAATCATAGCCTCACCTCATGCTATGTGCCCACTGAATGGCGCACAGCAACAGTTATCCCACTCCACAAAGGGGGAGCCACCACAGACCCTGGAAACTACTGCCCCATTAGCCTAACGAGCCTGGTCTGCAAGGCTATTGAGTGTATCATCATGGAACATATAAATAATGACATTGGTAATCTCCAAACTCAGGATACCACCCAGTTTGGCTTTTTAAAAGGCAGATCATGTCTCCTAAACCTGATAGACTTCTTTGAAGCAGTCAACAAAGCCGTAGATGAGGGTAAGGTGGTTCACACAGCCTATCTAGATCTCACCAAGGTTTTTGACACCATCCCCCACTCTGGAATTATAGATAAACTCACTAAACTAGGTATAAATACCTATGTCACAAGATGGGTTGCCAACTGGCTCACTAACAGAACCCGCACTGTGAAAGTAGCAGACTTCAAATCCAACTTCAGACCAGTGACAAGTGGAGTACCACATCGTTCAGTTCGTGGTCCTCTCCTGTTTGGTATCTACTTCTCTGAAGTACAGGCCAACACAGAAGGTCTTTGGCTAATGAAGTTCGCAGATGAGTGCAAACTAGGAGCGATAATCAAAACTCCAAAAGATGTGGACATCCTACAAAAGGGCCTCGCTGAGACAGATGCCTGGTGTCAAAGCCATGGCCTCAAACTCAATGCCAAAAAGTGCATTGTCATCCCTTTTGGTAAAAACTCAGTACCCATGAACTACCACATAGGTGGTAGTCTACTTAACACCGAAGTGTGATAAGAGACCTTGGGACACAGGTGGACAGTAGTCTCTCCTTTAATCACATTGCCACAGTAGTCAGGAAATCCTTCTATGTGGCACACCTCATCACAAAAGGTTTCTCATCCAGGAAAAAAGAGGTCATTGTTCCCCTCTACACGTCACTCATTAGACCCATTATAGAGTACAATGCCCCTTTTGGTATGTACCTCACAAGACATCTACAACAACTGGAAAGGTCACAGAAATACCTCACAAAGAGGATTACCAGCCTCAAAGAGATGCCCTATGCAGACTGTCTCAAAAAACTGCAGCTTTACTCCATTACATATTGCCTACTCAGAGGCGATGTCTGCCTAACACACAAAGCTATGTCAAACCCAGAGCTTTTAGACATGCTCCACTTAAAGAAATCCCAATCCCTATGAGCTACATGCTCTAGGGACCTAAACCTCGTCACCACAACATGCTGGAGGGATAGATTCCTGTCCCAGAGACTTCCCATACTCTGGAACAAACTACATATCTATATCAAACAAAGCTCCTCATTAGCACTCTTCGAGAAAAATCTTGATGATTGGATGGGAGATAGGAAATTCACCCCGGGGATCACTTCTGTGGCTCTGATCGACAGTGGCACAGGAAAATAATTTTCTTGGGTGGCGAAAGCCAGGGTACATTTGGCTAGGTTTATATAGGCCCTAGGGACAATAGCCTAGTACCTACTTATGAAACTATGAACCTATTAGTTAGAGAAAGAGGAAATAGTTGTAGTAGTCTTTTATAGTTGATCCTTGTGGGTGGTTCACTAGGAATGGGGAGTGGTTAGCTGATGATTGGATATTTGGGGGAAAAGGGTGTGGTTATATAGTATAACAGTAGTAGCACTGGGGTGAGTGGGAATTGGGGTAGGGTAGAGTAGGGTAGGGGAGCGGAGTGAGCCTGCAGGGTGAATGGAGCAGGTAGAGACAAGTGATGGTGCAGCCCAAGAAAAACAATCAGCAAAACTGGAGTAGGGTGCTACCTAGTGGACAGAAAGTCTATTACAAGGCAATTCTATATGGGAGCTAGCTGGTCTAGGATTAAGGAAGGAGATATTAAAAGTTAAAGAAGGTGGGTTACAAAATGGAATGTAAATGTTAGGTGGTTTACAGGGTAGATAGTGGATAAAGGCTGCTGGCTGTCTTGGTTGGGGGCATGCTCTATAACCTCAGAAGCAGTAATTACAAGCTTTACTAACAGGTTTTAGGACACCACATACTTTCGTGCTTCCTTTAGGGTAAGGATGCAGAGAATAGAAAGCATTATGATGAGACCACTGGTATTTGGAAGGGGTCCTTTATCACCAGGTGGGTAGATTCTAGAGACTATTGCAGGATCAGAAAGTTGGAGAGCAGAGTACTTTAGGGAGAGACAGGCAAAGTGGGAGAGACAGAAAAAAAAACTGTTAGTCCTGCGTAATTTAGATCTAGCAATATTTCTTAAGTTAAAAAAAAAAAACAGTTAAAACATTTATTCTTTCTCTCAGCAATGAAGAAGCTAGATGATATATATAACAGCTAGCTAGTGCTATAGCACTATAATGTAGGTACCTATTATTAACCAATACACTGCCTGAAGACTCAGGAGGACTATGAGTCACTAGTCTACAGTAAGCTGAATACATGGTATATAATGCATTAGTACTACTAGAAATGTCATTTTATCAAAACAATTAACATAGCAACTCTACAAGTATCAGGAACAGATGTATGATGTAGGCCAGGTGGTAGGCGCACCAAGATTCAATAGTAATATCTGCTTCTTACAGTATTTTACAATAGTACAGGAATAATCACTACCACATCAGTACAACTAGGTACTACACCCTAGAATAAACACCAATGCTAATACACTGAATAAGTGTTAAACTTCATAGATTCGTACAGTCAACTGGGATGGTTACTTGCTTTTTATGTCCATTGCTAGTTCTCTTAATAAAGGAGTATGCTTGCCTTATGGAGGACTCTATTGAATAGTTCAGTCAATGTCAGCAATATAGTACATTATGGCAGTTCGCTTATAGCTGGTCACGCAGAATGGTGAGTAATGCCGCTAATATAGGGTTTCTTCACAAGATACCTTCCAATACAAAGGGTCTTAAATAAGATACATTCCAAAATGGAGGATCAACAGATATAAATAACTAAGTTCTGCATGACTTATAAAGCACTACATTTACAGAACCGTTAGGCCTGTTCTCAGTTTAAATGCAAATAAACTGTTGTACTCTAGAATTTAGCCATTGAGTACTTAGAAATCACTAAATTTACACAGCTACTAGGCTTGCTTGCTGTTTATCTGGTAAAGGAACTGTTGGATGCTAGCATTTGGCCATTTAGTACTCGTTAGATGAATTAGGAGGCCTCAGCAATTCCACGTGGGTAGCGCTATTAAAATTAGGCATTCCATGATTACGATGAATCAACAAAAATATTTACATGGATGTGAATACAAATAACTGTGTATATGTGTTTCTAAATTATGAGTAGATGCTTGATAAGTATATTAACAATTAAGAGAGTGGATATGTTCAATGTATATATGCAAGAGAGTAAATATACAAATGAGTGAATGTTTTTAAGTGAATGTTTCTTTGTATTATGAATGTATGTATGTTCAAAACAATGTTAAAATGGTTGCTTGTATTAATGAAACATCATTCTGAAGAAGTCTTGATATTAAAGAAGACGAAAGCACTAAATAATACAAAAGTTGCTGGTGTTTTCCTTTTAATTCTTTTTAAATGCTTTTGTGTCACGAAGTTCGTTCTTAGTGAAATTTATCTTCGTTTTTAGTGTGTGTTTTTTTACCAGTTGTAAGCTTTTTATTCCACATGACAAAATGACAGGGAACCTAACTCGGACTCCTGTAGCTAGCCGATGACAGAAGCAACCATGAACAGGACACTGAAACAATGTTAAAATGGTTGTTTGTATTAATGAAACATCATTCTGAAGTAGTCTTGATATTAAAGAAGACGAAAACGCTAAATAATACAAGAGTTGCTGGTGTTTTCCTTTTAATTTTTTTGAATGCTTTTGTGTCACGAAGTTTGTTCTTAGTTAATATATGTATGTATGTTACTATCAATACCTCTAGTACTTGGAATATACATTTAACATCTAACTTCTGTACAGGAAGCATTCTTTTATGATTATATTTTAAGTATTATGTACTGCACTTACAAATTTTCTTATAGTACTTTCCATTGCCATATTCTGGATCAGGTTTTTGTATTTATCATACCAATGGGAGATGAAAAATGCTTGAGAAGATTTAAAAGTCAGTTTAGTATAAAATAAAATACATATTTTACTAACAAATGCAGAACTTTTTGAAGAGGTAAACCTGCTCATTAATATTATTTTCCAATAATTAGCGAAGTGAGTAATTAAGGCAAAAGATGTTGAACAGATTGAGGTGTTTTGAGCATCTTCTCCTCTAAACTGTTTCATATAGCACAGAAGACAACAGCTTATATTAAAATATAAGTACAGTAATGTATAAAAATGCTGTTATATGCAAATTAATATCTATATAGAAGTCAAATAAATATATTAATCTCAGAGCAAGTTTATAACTACTGTTAATAGTTTCCAGTCAAATGTCTGTAAAAATCATTTTGTATAAAAAAAATGTTATAGCAACCAGTGTGCAGAAGTGTGAACCATATGTTATCTCATATAAGATATGCTAGTCTCATACATGCTTGTTTTCATTTGCATTTTAGTAATGAAGTGTTCCCTGTGTTTAACCTTACAGTTTTGTTGCATTGCACAACTGTTTTGAGCATCACATCAGGTGTTAGATTTCACAATTGCATTTCATGGAAAGCATTGGAACAACTGTATACTGAAGTAATACCAAAAGGTTATGGGGTATTTAGTTTTTGTAGGCAGTTGGTTATACCTTATGTAAATATATCAGTAGACCTCTTACTTATGAATAGAGAAGTGTGGTCTGTGGAAATATGCACTTCAATTTGAATGTGTTTTTGAATGTGGATTTCCTTATGTAGATAGAATTGCAATGTAGCATCATTTATTTAAGTACAGATGCTTAATCTGCATCTTACCAACTTTACAGTGTAAAAAACTTCTCTGTGTGGAAAATTTTCAATCCATATATATCTAGTTAATCACTGTATATTAATCAGATCACATAATGATAGTAGAAGTAGCAAACTTAAACTCATCCTAAGTCAAAAAACTAATAAAAAATATATAATTTGAAATATTGTACAGAACTATTAAGCATTCAAAAATAATCCAAGCAGGGTAGGCAGTCTGTTTCCAGATTAATAGTTCTCTATAACAATATTTTAATACACTGCAAGATGTTATGTGTGGTACATCCTTCTCTATTTACTGTCTTATCAGCTTCACTCATGCTATGCATTTGTAAGTATTCTGTATTCCACCAACAATCTTGATGATTAACTAGCTCTTTGTATTATATCTCAGGTCTTCCATTATCTGTGGATCACACATGGTCTATGTGTTTGTTTTATTTTTTCTCAGATTAAACCTTTAGGCGTGCCACTGTCTGTTGTAAGAAGAAGATCAGTAATTTTATTTATTAGATCATTTTTAATAAAACTATCAGTTCTTGTGAAGAATTTGTGCTCTGAGGGAGCTCAGGTAGAAAATACAAGATAGCCCTTGAACAATGCAAAAGTTAGAAAATGTCAGAAATATAAGACATAGCAAGCAAAGGAATTAATGGTGTGTACTTGCATAAATGAAATGTGGATATGAAGCAATATATTAGGTCAGTGACAATAACGGATCAATTAAGGAAAGTAACATTTTAAAATATCAGGACTCACAATGCCAAATCCTAAAGCATTTAGACTGAATAATCAACAATCCAGTCTGACAGTGTGTAAATATTTGTATGTACAATATAACAGGTAGCATGTTGCAGAACCAGAGAAACTGTAGAGGAAATTCCACTACTGTAATAGATACTTCTTTATCAGAAGTATTCTGTATCGTAGTAACTAATTCATTATTATTAAAGGTACATTAGTTGTTTCAGTTCTTTCTTGACACATTAAATCCAGTAATAATGTTTTAAACAAGTATTTTTGTCACTATAAGTGACATACTCCTCTGTACTGTGATGATCTGCTGCATCAGTATATTATATTTACACTGTACATATATAAAGGATACCACTTTCACTGAATTATAATTAGTATGACCACAAGATATCACTAAACAGAGATTAGTACCAGGTGCCATTAAGTCTGCAGATGTCTTCTTTTTCTTCTTCCCACTGTACTCTTCTTTCCTTGTCTTCTTTTCATTATTCTTGTCTTCTTTTCATTATTCATTATTCTTTTCATTATTCCACTTTTTAAAAGATAATCAGCATAACAACTGCCTGAATATGTTTTAAAATTAACTAGATTAATTTTAAATGTTCTGTTTTTGTGTTTCTGCTGCTCATTTTAAGATTATAAAAGTTTACTTTCTGTAAATGAGGGTTAAAGTTCAAGATACATTTCCTGAACCACAAACAGACTGAACATGGAATTTAGACTGTTATAAGTTGAAAACAGCTCACAATATGTGATAAAAAATTCTAAAGCAATTTAACTATCACTAGGCAGGAAAAGGGACTGAAAAAAGGAGTTGCTGTAAAACTAACAGTCAATAGCATCTCTAATTCTTTGAATAAGAGCCGATGCAATGAACAAACACCACACAAGTTAAACCTATTAAAAGAAAGTAAGTTAATGTATATTAATGATTTTCATGCATCCAGAACCACTCAACACAACACCCACATAGATAAGCTTATCACATGATACCATTCACCAGATAAAATGACCAAAAAAAACAAAAAAACAGATTACTTGAAATTATGTATAGACAGTATACTATACACAAATTAATTGGCTTAGTTAAGCATGTTAATATACACCCCTCACACACATTCATGCTACTCTCTACAATAGAAAATAATGTTTGAGAGGATTTCAATAAAATAATAAAAAGATTTATAAGCAATAGTAATATTAATATAGGCACACATTATCTCAGATACTGACAATACACACACCCCACAATACACATATACTACTCTCTATATTTGAAAATAATGTCAGAGAGAATTAAAATAAAATAATAAAGGGACATATAAATAATTGTAATAACAACATATATACACTATTTCAGATACTACAGAAAATGTATTTTGATAAAGTATTTAAAAAATTTGATTGTTTTACCCTGTAATATATGACAAAACTGAATACCTTTGAGAAAGCTATTTAGGCAAAATATAAAATGATAGCAGCAATATGTTTTTTAATTATTTTACTATTTTTGTCTTTTGAAGACCAGCCACATCTTGTTGCTTGTTTCTTTAAGCTGACAATAGTCCGATCCATACTTTCTGATTGATCAAAAGTTTCTTTTTTTGAGAAAAGTCCACTGCATCTTCTAGACAATTAAATGTTTTTTGACCTTCTGGAATAATTAGTTGAGCATTAATGTTTAATTTCTTTCAGTCTTCTGATAAAAGGAATACATGCTTTCCTTTTTATCATAACAGATACAGTATAGCCACTGTCAAACCTAATAGTGTTGTCATTTATTTTTATCAGAGAATTATCCCAAGCAGTCTTCAGTATCTGGTCTTTGTCTTGGCTGGAGAGAATTTTGTAATAATAGATCTGGAGACCGGAGGACTTTTCTTTAAAGAAAGAGTCAAAAGAGACCTATGGAATCTCTAAATACTGAAAACGAAACGTTTCTGGTAGATTTAGCTTTTCAGGCATCCAGTTAGTTAAAAACTGCAACATACTGTCATCTTCTTCCTTTTCTGGTATTCCATATAACCTAATATTATTTCTTCTAGATCTACTTTCTAGTTCCTCTAGTTTTTCCATAAGCATTTTGTTTTAACAGGAATTTTGTGTGATTCTTCCCATCTGCCATTCTGCTATCCAGGTTATCTATTGTGCCTTCTATTGCTGAGATCTAAACAGACTGTTGTTTTATGAGCTTCTTTAACATTTCTGTTTGTTTCTTGGAATCTTCTTTTATACTGTCCATTTTGATCTTAAGTTTATTAAATTTAATAGAAAGCTCCAAGATACTGCCAATTATAGACTGTAGTTCTTTTTTCACTCATTTGTTTTGAGAATTCCCTTTTGAGTAGCTCATTCTTTTTCAACAGTCAATACAACTTCTGATAGGAAAAAGTCAAAGAAAAACATAAAAAAAGTTGATTTTTCTTTCAAAAAGTTGTCCAATTTTGTTTAAAAGATTCAAAATATATAAGAAAATAAGTTTTGTTAAGTTTGTATGATAAAATCCTTGCAGAAAAAAAAGAAAGTAAAGCAGAGCTAAGACTTTATGCTGTTAGCAGTTTGCAGTCGTGGCCATGCCCTCCCAGGAAATGAATGTTTGAAGAGCTTGGAAGATTACAAATGATAGTAGGAAGTGGAAAGGTCAAATGAGCAGAAGAACAAAGACATAACCATAGCTAGAGCAACAAGTAACACAAATATAAAGGTTCATGCATTTTTACAAGGAGAGCTAAGCTTACAAACTTATTATTAAAGAAGAATAGCATATTTTGCTTTACTTTGGCTGAAAACTGATATAAAAGCAACAAAGGAATAATATGTCTAATTACCAAGGACTATTCAAACACAGATCAAGAGAACATATGAAAGATATATTCTGTTATTCTTTTCAGAAAAGGTTAGGACAAATGGAAGGTAATCAGAGGCATTGCTGACTACATATTACTCAGACAGTCCTTAATAATACAATTAGTAACCATGACATGTTTTAGAAGGGTGGTAGACAATGTTTTCTTAGATTATCATTTTTATTCAAAAAATCCTGTATAAGGAGTTTTTTTCCTGTGTCATTGTGGCACAGCTGGGTTCTCATCCACAGTTGGGCCTCAATTAATTCTTAGAGCAGTATAATGGAAAAATAGGACAAAATATCATGAGGCCCTACCATTTGGATGAAATGTTAACCTGAAAAAATGTAAATATCCTGACACTAGCATTGCCTTGATAGTAGCCAAGGTGGAAATAAAATAACTTTGAGTACTATTCAAAAAGAGAAGGAAATGCTCTTGCTTTTTTTGGGTAGAAGTTATGTTCCTTTAAAAGTGGTGCATTAAATTTTCAGGTTGACAGAATGTACATTTTGGCCTCTGACCCAGATTCACTCCCTCTGTTGTCAGACTTTTAATTATGAGTGGGAGATTTTTGGAGTCAACTTATCTCTCTTTCGCTTTTCACATTGTTCCTATTGTAATCTCTGTGAGATCTTCATTTTGATAGCCGATGAAAGAATTTGAATTTTTTTCAGTTCTGAATCAAGTTTAATTGGTTTCATGGCTGTAGAGCAGTTAAATAACTCAACTAAAAAAGCTCTATATTTAAATTGATGACAGAGCTAGAAGAGATAAAGAATGTCAAAGGTTGTAGACTTAATCAAGGTGTAGTATGAAACCATGTCAGATTTCTGTAATATAGAATGTAGCTAGGTCATGTCATCTAGATGGAAGGTGACTAGCTGGTGACCATTATGTGGGTATTTGGGAAATTATGACATCATCTATCATACAATAACACTGACAGGAGGCTAAATGGGTTTATTTTATATAAATGGAATAAGCATGTAAAAGATAAACAATTAATACATACAGGTAAATAAAGGGAAGCATTAAAAAACTGAGCAAAATGAATGAGTCTGCTAAAAGACAGATGCTTAAGATGATTGCATCAGTAAAAAGATACAGTCAGAATGATATAGGGTGAAAGCTGGTAGCAGCACTAGAGACAATTATGAGAGATTTGTGACATGCAGAATGATGGCATGAAAAATGATATCCTCGACTGATGTTTTGTGACTAAAAGTATGGGATGACAAATTCAAGGAATTAAGATGGAAAGTAGAACAGACAACAATGCCATAATCATCTTCATAGTCAACTCTCTTTTTTCAATTTTCTTCAGGGGGCTGTGATGTCATGTTAACTGACCATACATCTCTTGATTTAGTGCCACATTCTGACCTTCTTCAACCATTATGTCAAACAGCTGCCAAACTTTCACTCATGCAGTCCATTGCTTGGCTGGATGTCTTCATTTCCTCTTGCCTTCTTCCTGTCTCTCCCAAATCTTCTTTACCAAAACATCTTCTTGTTTCCTGCATACATACTGAAACACCATAATCAAAAATTGTGATAATCTAATCTCTTTTGACAATAAGCATAATTTTAATCTTTCAATCTTGACTGCATCTTGATAGAATGAGTAAACTGACTAGATAAAACAATGAGAAAAGCTGTGAAGTACACAATCTGTCAAAGGTTGCATACAAGTAAAGAAAATACCACTAATCTGAACTTGTTTTTATAGTTTTTAGACTGTAAATATGTAGCCATCTGTTAAAGGAACACACAGAGAGCACAGGGAAGTCTGAACATGTCATACGTCCACTGAGTTACAAATGTACAGTACAGACACTGTATGGAGTACATTCACTCCACATTGCAAATGGAATGTTGTATACTAAAAAGCTGGTTGGCTTTTTTATTATAAGCGAGTGGCTAAAGAAGATGGCAGCTGTGTATCAAGAACAATCAGTTTGACTAGTATATGTTTCTATGCTCCAGGCAGAGCATCAAATTAAAATGGCAACACTAAGATATGACAACTGTGCATGCAGTCTTTGTATTAATGTGGTATGCAGTATGCATTTAAAAGAAGGTCCATATTTCTAATAATATCACTGCCTTAGAATAAGTGTATTTAGTATTTTTAATAGGATTGCAATATTGACAAGAAAAGAAACGTGAGTTGTGACCCATCACATAATGGATCAGTTATTTAGAGGCTGTGGAGTAACAATAAAGTGGAAATTAGATTATCATACTGTAGAGAAAAATAAGAAAATAAAAAAGGAGTTTGCTTTTGGGAAATATACATATATTATTGCATATTTTGATTCTTTGTGTCAAGGACTCAGCATGTGGTATGTTTTTGGTGCATAAGGAAGAGTTATTAACATAACAAAAAAATAATACATACAGGGGGAAGATTATTATTTCTGTAGGGTTGGGAATGATGGGTAGGGAGCTGAAAAAAAAACAAAGAATCAAAAATGCAAACCTACAAAATGATGAAGAGCCTGACAAAGACATTGTAAGTTTCATTGTTTGTTTGTTTACTTGAAGAAATAGACAAAAGGCGCAAGAAAATCTCTGTTGTCCCTCCAACAATTTGGCACTGTTGAGGATGTCACAAGGATTGCAACCCTTTAGCAAAGTCTCATCTTTTGCAGTGTAGTCAGTTATGATAGCTGTAAAATAAAGAGAAAAATAGATTATTTGTTTCTTTCAAATATGTCTGTAAACATATTAAAGAATTTGCAAATGTTACATTACAACAAATTAAATACAAATAGAAAATGTGTTTGTGCCTTTTGAAGTAGAGCACAGATACAACAGCACTGTAATGATTCATATGTTGCAAGAGTGTTTGGAGCTATGGACATTTGACTGGGTTGGTTTTACCTTTTTAATGACCTATGTGTACCAAAATAATAAATACATAAATAATAAAAGGAAGATTACATGAGTCAAAGAAACATTTTTGGCTAGTTGTAAACACAATATCATAATGAGTTAAGCACAATGAAAATCAATGCGTAAAGTACCAAAGGCCTAGCAGAGTCTTCAACTCATTGTTAGTGACATCATTTGATCAGCATATATTAGACAAAATCTCTTTTAGCACAGGGAAAATAATTGTTTATTTTCTATGATGAGGCATAAATTAGGAAAACAATAGTAAGTAAAAAAGTTACTTGACATCATTTTTAAAGAGGATGCATTTCTGTATTACAAAAGCTTAAATACAAATATCAAGGACTATTGAAGTTAAGATTAAGAAAGGCAGAGTTCTCACATTAGACAGTGGTCAGTCATCAAAGCTAATTTGTACCTGGGCTATCCTCACTCAACCAATAATACACTAGAAATATCACTTCTGCATCTCTTAGTATCAAAGATAACTTGGCTATAAATTGGGACACTAACTCATAACAAGATAAAAGCCAGATGGTAACAACAGACCATATGCATCAATGCAGTCAGTATTATATGTGACACTCAGTGATATAGGTTCATAGGTAGGTACTAGGCTATCTGCCCAAGGGCATTTATAAGCCTAGCCAGAGTGTGTCGGCTTCTGCTGCCCCATTGATTAATTAACTGATCCTCTATCAAGCAGAGCCAATGAAGTGATCCCATGGGTGTATTTTCTGTTACCCATCCACTCGTCAAGGTTTCTTTTGAAGAGTGTTAATGAGGGGCTCTGCCTGATGTAATTTGGAATTTTGTTCCAAAGCATGGGGAGTCTCTGTGACAGGAATCTATCCCTCCAGCATGTTCTATTTATTGTTGTGATGAGGCTTAGCTCACTAGAGCATGTGGCTCGCAGTGACTTGAATTTCTTTACGTGGAGCATGTCCATCAACTCTGAGTTGGACATGGCTTTGTAAGTCAGGCAGAGATCACCTCTGAATAAGCGATATGCCACTGAGTACAGCCAGAGTTTTTTCAGTCGGGCTGCATAGGACATATGTTTGAGGCCAATAATCCCCTTGGTGAGGTACTTTTGTGGTCTTTCCAGCTGTTGGAAGTGTATTGTGAGGTACATCCCAAATGGAGCATTGTACTCTATGATGGGTCTAATGAGTGATGAGTAGAGGGGCACTATAACCTCTTTATTTCTAGATGTGAACCCTTTAGTAATTAGATGGGCCACATAGAAGGATTTCCTAACTACTTTGGCAATATGATTGTCAAAGGAAAGATTACTATCTACCTGCGTCCCCAGATCTCTTATTACCTCTTCTGTATTACGGGGGATGCCACCTATGTGTTAATTTGAGGGTGTTTTGTTTTTCCAAAATGGGATGACTATGCATTTTTTGGCATTGAGGCCATGACTTTGACACCAGGTGTCTGTCTCAGTAAGGCCCTTTTAGAGAATGTCCGTATTGTCAGCCGGAGAGTGAATTATGGCTCCCAATTTGCAGTCATCGATGAACTTGGTTAGCCATAGTCCTCCTGTGTTTTCCTGTACTTTTGAGAAGTATATGCTGAACCATAGGGGTCCCAGGACTGAGCCTTGTGGGACACCACTTGTGACTGGTTTAGAGTTGGACCTGGAGCCCACTATTCTTACCATGTGAGTTTTGTCTGTAAGCCAGTTGGCAACCCATCTCATGACGTAGGGGTTTGTGTTCAGGCTGTTGAGTTTTTCTGTAATACCCGAGTGGGGAATGGTGTCGAAAGCCTTGGGGAGATCAAGGTAGGCTGTGCGAACCACCTTTCCTTCATCTATGGCCTTGGTGACTGTCTCGAAGAAGTCAACCAGGTTTAGTAGGCATGTTCTGCCCTTAACAAAGCCGAACTGGGTTGGGTCAAGTGTTTGGAGGTTCCCAATGTCTTTGTTAATGAGTTCTATGATGATGAGCTCCATAGCCTTGCAGAACAGGCTAGTCAGGCTTATGGGGCGATAGTTACCAGGGTCAGTTGTGGCCCCTCCTTTGTGGAGAGGAATAACCATTGCTGTGCGCCATTCTATGGGCATGTAGCCTGTGGAGAGGCTGAGGTTGAACAGTGTGTTTAGGTGGGGGGTTAGTTCATTCTGTAGTTTGTGCAAGACGCAGCCTGGGACACCATCTGGTCCCATCGAAGCTGTGCTTTGGCTTTTGAAAGGGCTGTTTTCATCTGAGCGTCTGTGATTTTTGGGACACTACACTTTTCCGGTATTGTTGTGGGCCCTTTTGGAGGTGGGGGGGGGTGAAGTTTGCACTGAATCTATCTGCCAGGATGTTGGCAATATCAGTAGGTTCCGTATATTTTGTGCTATTTTGCACTAGTTCAGTGCATATCTGCGAGTTGCCACTTAGATTCTTAAAATAGCTAAAGAAGGCTTTATGGTTATCTTTTGAATCCTTGGCTATTTTTCTTTTGAAGTTAGCCTTGGATGATTTCATGAGGGACCTTAGTTTCTTACTGATACTGATCTTTCCTTCTTGGGATTTGCTTTTTTTATGAACTAGTTTCCTCCTTCTATTGTATAGCCTGTTTATTGCAGGGGTCCACCAAACTGGTTTCATTCTCTTAGAGGAGTGAGTCTTGGTTTTGCTAGGGATGGCACGATCCATGCATCCTTGTAGGTGCTCAGAGTGCATTTGTAAAGGTTTCTGCATCTTGGGCAGCATTATCCTTTAGCATGGGGGCTGTGAAACTTACCACCTCTGTCTTAAGTAAGGTGAAGTTTGCTTTAGAAAAGTTTTTTACTGTGGTTTCCTTAGTTGGGGGTGGTGGTGGGGTGTGGACATCCAGAGTGATTAGTTTATGGTCTGATATAACCAGTGACGGGTTGACCTCCGGTGTGGAACACCTGTCGTCCATGTTGGTGATGACCAGGTCCAATATGTTTCCACCTCTGGTAGGGGAGTTTACCAGCTAATCCAGGGCATTTGAGTTGATGAATTCCAGGAAGTGCTGGGCCTGGAAATTTGTACTCGAGTAGTTTTCCCAGTGAATGGTAGGGTAATTGAAATTGCCCAATATCAGGGTGTTCGTTAGGACCTTCATGTTTTCCAGTGTCTCCAGAAAGGTGGAGTGGTGGTCCTGTGTCATGGAGGGTGATCTGTAGCAGGCCACAATTTGCATTGAAGATTTGCCCAATATTAGTTGCACATGGATGATCTCAGAGGTACTATGCTGCACCACTAACCTGGAGGTGTAGGTATCCTTGATGAATATGGTTACACCTCCTCCTTTTGTGTTTTGGTCCATGTTCTGTGGCCGAAATGTGTGGTATGACTTGTATCCCAGTATTGCTGGGGTGCTCTCTGGAGCCTTGATCCAGGTTTCAGCTACTGCACAGATGTCGACGTTCTCCATACTGAGGAGTGCTTCGAGCGCTTGCATTTTGAGATTTAAACTCCTGGCGTTGAGTAGCATAACCCTCAGTTTTTTGTTAATTGTGCTGTTTACAGAGGTGGGTTTGACTTTTGAGCCTTGCCTAAAAAAGGCACTATGGGGCAGCAAGAGCCTTGGCCAGTATTCAAAAGCCTAGGGGTGACAGGTGCAAGCTGTCTCTTGTGAAGCAATGTGGCTTGTCGTGCATGTCGTCCCAGGCTGACAGATACTGGATCCTCTTCGAATGACACCAGAAGCTTAGACAATTGTTGAAATTGATCATTTTTTCTTTATACTGAGGTATCATTCTTGGTATGCAGGATGCTACTCAGGGTCAGGGTCATACCAGCCTGGGCTCCATGATCAGAGAGCTCTTCCATGTCTCTTTTCATGTAGTCCAGGGAGTACGTCTCAGGTCATTCACCAACATAAACAATCACAGAGTCATATTTGTTGGTTCAAATAACCGTGAAGAACCACACGCTGTCCAGGTCAAGAGTGTGTTCCAACTATTTATTAATAAAATAAGTTAAGTGCTTTCATCCCCTCAAGGACTTCATCAGATCCTGATGATATATAAAATCACATAACATATATCATACCTATATACTAATTTTGCTGATTTTAATAGAGTATATGCATTTTAAATTGAATTTTAAACATAATTTTTGTACAATAGGCACATGTTGAAATGTGGGTATGTAGGTTTTATTATGTTTCTATCATATTGTTTTTTGTTTCCAGACAGTAACTTTGTTTTCCACTGATGGTAACATATAATGGACACTCATGGGTTAAGGAGCTGACATAAGGCTGTAATGTGATTGGGTGATGTATGTTTTAAGTTGTATATAAGTCATGTGATTTTATGACATCGGGTTCTGATGAAGTCCTTCAGTGGACAAAAGTACTTAACTTGTTGTTTTACTCATAAGTAGTTGGAACACACTCTTTACCTATACAGTGTGTGGTTCTTCATGGTCATTGGTACTTCACTGCATGGACTGCACACAAAAGTGGTTATATTGGTTCAAATATAATAAAGCAGATAACATACACTATATTAAAATACCATAAGATAAGACAACATTTTGATGATTGCATGACTGCATTTGTTGTGGTTACTAGACGAATCACATTCATGTGACAAAGGTACAATACTACCAGTTAAGGATGGACAGATATGACTTTAACCCTTTGCTAAAACATTTCCATTTTGAATTGTTCAAAATTTCCAGCAGATGACAATATCCTGTGTTAGGAATGGCTTTTCCAAGTGTTTTGCTACTCTCCACAGAATTTTATTTTCTGACCTCCTGTAGCAACTTCATGGGTGAACTATGCTTAGTGTATATGCTGACTTAAAGTCCCATCCAAATGTTTATATGACTAGTGTTGAAGAGACCATTTAACATCAAATCTTCTCAGTTTGTAATTTTATGATTTTTGAGTGTAATCTAAACTGTAAAGGTAATTTAAACTGCAACAGGGTAAAAAGATGTGAGTTTGAGGGGGAAAGCCAGTAGAAAAATTGGCCATCCATCCAGCTCAGCAGCATACAGGGAAGCTGAAGCTGTAGGAGCAGATATGGGCAGAGTGAAATGAAAAGGCAGTGCCTGCTTTGTTGCAACAAAGACCATCATGTATCACATAAATTTTAACACAAAGGGAATGGACACAGCAGACTGGAGACATCAATAATGTTAAGTCACGTGACAAATAACTTACTTGCCCATGTCAGAAAATATAGCTTAGGCATACTTTTTTTCTGTGATTACATGTCAATGCATTATCAAGATTATGGTTGTTATGATAGAACTATTAAGGAGAAAGGTATGTTGTTGAATTCTGTTAACAGTTCCCAGTTCTCAAGTGAGCAAATCATTTCTTTTCCCACAAATACTCGGTGACATGACAGAGTTTCTTGATGGTCTGCTTTGGTCACAAGCTTTGTATGGACCTATGAAGCTTATAACATCTATTTTCATCTTACTTATAACCTTATACCAGTATCCTCTGATTAGTATTTCCCATTTGTTCGTCACCAAGATCATTCCATGCACACTACACGTTGTTGAACTGTTGATAATCAAAGAAAGGAAGGTATGATTTGTTGCAGCATTTGTCAAATATTTGTCAAATTGGGGGTCGATTTGATACAGAAATGGAAAACAATTACTGACCTGTATCCACTTTTCATTGTAACAAAAAATATCCACTAACTCAAATGGCAATTTGTAATTCTAACCTTATTTGCTGTAATGTGTCTGAAATTCTGAGGTATTCAAAAGAGGAAAAAACAATAAAAAATAATCAGTCTTGCTTTCAATACATAAATCATTGGACGTGTTACAAATAGTATGTCTAACATTGCCCATTGACTCAGTTCAACAAATGTCACAATAAATGGAATTTCATATAGAGTCAAATACATATATACTTAAAATACAGTCTTATGGCAACATTGCTAAATGAATTCCTAAGGTATTCTTCATGATATTAACTTTCTATCTGTAATATTAGGTTGAATTCCAAGTGTTTTCCTGTGCAGTAGACAATGATTCAGCATTATGTAAATCTTGAAAATTTATATATTTTTTTTATTTTAATACTAACTTGAGGTTGCTTGTAATGTTGTATGCTCTTCTCTCTGTGTTCCTTTTTTTTCTCTACACAGACAGAAGCTGAAAAATGATTCATGAATATCAGTACTCTATCCAGGTCGACAAACAAAAACAAATAAAATAATTAATTAATAAGGACATCCACTCATCTTCATCATCATCAGGTGTATTTATTACCTTGCAGTACTAGGTAACAACTACTGCATAGTTCATCAGATGAGGAGCTGAAAGCACAACTGGAAGTGGTCAAAACCTCCTCAGATGAAATAAAAATGGTATTTAGTCCTAATAAATGTGCAAATACAACAGTTAAAGCAGAAAAGCTGCAGTAGCAAGGAAATATCAGTCTGGGACAGGAATGTGATATAAGGGAACTTGAGCAGGAGGAAGCGCATAACTATTTGGAAATCAATGAAGAATCAGCAATAAAACATGAAAAATGCAAACAAAACTCAGTAAGGAATATATTAGAAGACTAAAATTAATACTGAAAACAGCCCTACCATCTAAGAACAAAGTCAAACTATAAACCAATTTGTCCTTCATGTTCTAACTTACAGTTTTGGGGTGACTGACTGGCCACAAAATGTATTGGATCAGTTTGACAAGAAAACAAGAAAAATGCTTTACTCTTATCAAATGATATAAAAATCAGTGTATACCAAGATTATATATTCCTCATTTTGCAGGAAGTATGAGCCTTCTTGAAGCTGATTACATGTATAGACCTGCAATTGTACATATTTGCTGATGTCAGCAGATCGAGACACAACAAAAGTCTTAAAAGATGAGGAGAATAAATCTAAGATGACTTCCCCATTTAGCTTAGCAGAAGCATATCAGTGTCAAGTGGGAATGGAAATCAAACCAAAAGTACACAAAAATCAGGCAACAACTGAATGTGCCAAAAAACAAAAGAAAAATATAAGGACCACCAGATGAGAATGCAAAAAATGTTGGAAAGGCATAAATATAATTTCAAGTACAGAAAACTGGAGTAATCTCATGCCGATCAGAAAATGATACAGAAATGGTTAAGGAGAGGGGAATTTAAACCAAAACATGAAAAGTTAATATCAGTGGCTCAGGGTAGTAGACTGTATTTGTTGGTTTACAAAGTCCATTGAAAATGTGGGAGAAACAGGCTAATGCAAGGCTGGGTTGGATACACTAATGCCAGAGGGCCTGTAGAATGAACGGCATAATAATAATAATAATAATGTGACAAGATTATTGCCCTAGGAAATGTGCAAACATTACAATATTGAAGCAGCTAAGAAGCATTGGAAGCACGAGTCACAAAGCATTAAAGAGAATGATAAAGTTTATATCACATGGAATCACCCATTAGCAACAGTTCAAAATATAGATGTGAGAAAAACAGATATAGTAGTCCATGAAAAGAAGACAAAAGTAGCTCTGATCAATGAAATTATTACACCTATTGATTATTGTATCTTGTGTACAGAGACACACAAAGTCATAAAATATCACAATTTGCAGGCAGAAATGAGATCATTGTAGAAAAGGGATACCCGAGCAGATCCAATAATAGTAGGAGCAATGGGTCTCATAAAAAGAATTTACAGTTTTATTTAGATATGATACTGACATGTAACTCAATATGAATTGCAGGAGTCAATTTTGGGCAAATTGTGGGTACTGCAGAAAGCACTTTTGGCTAGCATCAAACACTGAAACAATACTAATTTCACAAACTTTAATCATACTTTGACTTAGGAATGGGGTCCATTCCTGTCATGGGATTAGAAACCCAAATAACTTTGACAAGATAAATTGAAAATAAAAACATTGGACCATATAGAGCAGGGGGCAACAGAGGAAGCGTAAAGAGTAAAAATAAATAAATAAACAGAACTTTTTAAAGGTATGTCATGGTTTTAAAAAAAATATATATATATATATATATATATATATATATATATATATATATATATATATATATATATATATATATATATATATATATATATATATATATGTATAGAGAGAGAGAGAGAGAGAGAGATACACACACATATATATCTCTGTGTGTATAGATATATATGTGTGTGTGTGTATGTGTGTGTATGACAAAGTCCCAAGAAACCTCATTTGGGCAATCTTGCAGTGGTTCAAAGTCCCAAAAACATTGATAGAATTAGTACAGGTATTGCACAAGGACCCAATTACTCTAGTATACACAGTGTTCAGACTCACAGAGGGTTTCTCAGTGGAGTGGGTGTGCATCTTAGTTCAACTCTGAGACTACTGCTGTTCATACTGGTGCTGGACTATATTAGCAAACAGGTTTAGAAGGGACCAATCACAAAGTTGCTGTATGCAGATGATGTGACATTAGGGGCAGACTCAGGGCAAAAACTTCAGCAATGGACAGTGGAATGCAATGCAATGCAAAACTGAAGGCACATAGGATGAAACTCAGTAAAGATAAGACAGTTGTAATGGAAGCAAATGGGGAAATCAGACAAGGATGAGAAAAATGCAATACCATGAATGATTTCACAAATGGAATAAACAAACCAGAAGCCAAATAATCCACTTTAATAAAAGCAGTCAGTCTCTAGCACCTCATCTTACACAAAGCCTTCCAGGAGTAAAATACAATAAAAAGACGATTTCTTTACATACACAAAACATGCCCTTAAAACATTAATAAAAATCATTAAGTAATTATTTAATTATTCAATTTAATACAATCATATTAAATATTTCCAACAACACTCTGTATTAAGACCTCTAGGAGTCAATGTAGAGTGTTTTAATATGAACAAAACTTCTTTATACAGCAGTTTTCTTGTTATATTGCCAGTTTCAAATCTCCAGTCTACGTTTTCCAATACAGTAGCTGTTAGACCCTTAGGGCCACCATTATGATGATACTTAAAAATGTTCAGCTAAGGGACTTTCAGGTTTACCAGATTTCATATCTCTCAAATGTTCTTGTAATCTGGTCTTGAAAGCCCTCTTAGTTTGACCTATATAAAATAGGTTACATTCACATTTAATAGCATATATCACACATTCTGTGAGACAATTAAATTCTCCCATAGTTTTAAAAGAGACTCCATTTATATAATTAAATGTGTTAGTTATATATTTACAGCTAATACACCTATTACAAGGGAACATCCCAAAATTGTTAATTCCATGACTTAAAACATCACTAGGTCTCTTAAATTTACTATGCATAACAATGTATTTAATGTTACGTCCTCTCTTTGAGAAAATAAGGATTTTTTTGTAATCATTTGTAGGGTGCAGCTCTAGCGGGGGCACTTTTCCAGTATTTATTTGGTGCAGGTAGACCAGGATGGGGGCACCAGGTGGTGTGAGGGGGGAGCCATGAAGCCTTTTTGCCTAGGGCACCAGTTGACCTAAGGCCACTCCTGCATTCACCATAAGAAAGTGACTTGATAATATGGGAAGGATGACAGCTACTACCTAACAAAAATCAGACAAAGATGAGAAGAACCGAGATAGAAAGGAAAATAGTGGAACAGGTAAACAACTTCAAGTATCTGGAAGGGGTGTTTGAGGAGTAGGGAAGTCTGAATGAGGATTCCAAGCTAGAATGAGAGGAGCTGAATGCCAACAGGCACAAACTGTCAGTGGTAGTGTATGAGAGAAAAATGCCAAGGAAGCTGAAAAGTAGGGTGTACAAAACTATGATGAAACCAGTGCTACTGTATGGTACAGGACAGATAAGTTGATGGAGCTAGAGATGATGGAGATAAAGTGTCAGTGATGGGTGGCAGGATGCACACTGCGGGTCAGATGTAGAAATGAGCACATAAGTGCAGAAGTCAGGGTATTTAGAAAAGGTCAGAGAGAATACAAATTATGGTGGTTTGGGCACACGTGCAGAAAAAACAGAAGACAATCTGGTGGAGAAGATTTGGGACAGACTGGAAGAAGAGGAAATGAGGGTGTCAGACAAAGTGGTGGTGGATGGAATGTGCGAGAGAAGATCTATGACTGTCATGTATGAGTTTCGAAGAAGGTAAGTAATTGGCACTGAGTAGAGAGATATGGTAACAGTTGACAGACACCCCAACTACATCTAGAAAATGGAAAAAAGGGAGGTTGATAATAATCATGATGATGCATTGGAGAAAGCCAAACTGATCAATAAAAATCCAGCTCCAAAGATATTTGAAGAGAAATACAGGCAAAAAAGCTCCTGCATATGAAAAATTTCACGATACAAAAATAAGATCAAAATGGGGAATTAGAAAAGAGGATTAGTGAAATAAAAGTTAAACAGAAATTTGAGTGATAAACTATCTATGAAGTGAATTGTTTAGTTTGGAGACTCCAGCACAGGCAGTGTCACATCATAATAGAACAATGCTTCTCCTGATTAAGGAGCAAGTGGAGCTGGATGCATCTGAAGAAGATCTGCCACATGGTGATAATCTGCAGTCCTTTATAGGAGGCCCATACAAAAGCCAGCTGAAATTGCACAACAATGGAAGGAACAGGAAACAGCTAATGCTGCTATGTAATGGGCCACTGCTTCCCCTTACAGAGCAGAAGCAGGATACATCTGAATAGTTTATGTTACAGGGCTTCTAGTTCACAACCTCTAAAGCCCAAATGCTCAAAATGCAGAAGATCAAGCTGAAATGCTTGAAATGCATAAGATCAAACCTGCAAAAATAAACTGAATACTGTTTTTTGCTGTGGGGAACTGGAATGTGTGGGATCATGGCACAGTAGGGATCTGTTATTGGTCCTTTCCCCATTGTGGTATGATCTTTGAGTTGGAATTTATAACTAGCAAGAGTGTGGAGGACACTGCTGTCCATGAACATGCATGCAGGGTTGCCTGCCCCCTGCAAAAACAGCTGTCTCATGTTATTTGTTAATCTTTTTGCATTTTGAGCATTTCATCTCAGCCTTCTGCATTTTGAGCATTTGAAATTTCAAGACTCTGAACTAGAACTGTTATAGGTAGATGTTCTGAAACTTATAGGTAGATGTTCTGAAACTTTTTGTAGAATACTCACAGGAAACAGGAAACAGAGAACAAAGGTGCACTCAGTCTAGAAGGAAAAGATCTAAGGGAAAACCCTGCCTGATTTAATGGAGAGGGACAGACATGTTAAGAGAGATAGATTACAGAAAGTTAATAAGACCCATGATGTTAAAGATTGGTAAAACAGATGAGGTCAGCAATCAAGACTATTAAGAGAAATTAATTTGATATGACAGAAATAAATAGTATATATTGTGCATTGTATAGCTAAACCAATAACTGAAACATATTACCACAAAAACAAACTCATAAAGGACAAAAGTAGAATGCCATCACAAAAGCAACAAATAGAGAAAACTATAAAACAGGCTGATATGAAAAGCTCAATTAATACAAGAAGTATCACTGTTAGAAGAATATAGAAAAGGGAACAGATAAAACACTTAGAAAAATGGATGCAATAAAAGCAACACAGAGTCAAGACGGATACGGATTTATCATATACTATTTACAATAAACTAAAATCACCACACAAGTAGAAACTAGATATGCAGATAAATATAAAAAGTACAAAATAAACACTTTATTAATGACCCAAAAATATAAACACTTTATTAATGACCCAAAAATATATTTTAGAAAATTGGGAAATAAAGTAAAAGAAAAAGAAACACCAACAAAAAATAAGTAGGTTAATGTAGGTGAAATGTTTATAAGGGCCCTGTTGAAAATAACAAATCATTAAAAGAAACAGTAAGGAGCTATATTGTAGAGGATGTGAAAAAAGATAGTTACAAGAGAAACTGTGCAAAGAACAGCTCCTAAATGGAAAAATGTGAAATAAAATTAAGAACAACTCCTAAATGGAAAAATGTAGTTATTAGAATAGATGTAGTGCCTACCTTCTGGTTAATGGTATAAACATCTTTACAATAAAACATAGCATGTGCAAGAACTAATTATATGTGCATCCCAGACACCATCTTGGTTATCAACAGGAAAACAATACTTGTGCATAAGAATGAGCCTGCAAACCATCCTAAGAACTACAGACTAATAACTTGCCTACTGACAATATACAAGTTATATACTGGAATTGATTAAGACAGCATTAGTAGTAATTTAGAAAAAAAAAAACAATTATGACAATGGAACAAAAAGGTAATAAAAAATTCATATAAAACAAAGGATCATTTGCAGTTAAATAAAAACATGATAGAGAGTTGTAAAAAGGGGAATAATCTAAGCATGGCACAGATAGGATACAAAAAAGCATCTGGCAGCATCTCACATTCATGCATAAAGGAATGTTTTCCTATGTATAAGATATACTCCTACATTGATAAAGTGACCATAAAACAGTGGCAAACCACTTTGCACCAGAGGCATGAGAAAGGACAAATTAGTATCACAGGGATAAAATTTCAAAAGAGAAAATTCCAGGGGGATTCTTTGTCACTGCTGGGGTTTTGTCTTTCCTTTAGCCCATTAAGATGTTTCCCCATCCACATATAATGCAACTCTATAATTCCTATTCAGAATCCCAACTTAAACTTCATAACCATGACTATCACACAACTAAGTCTAGTCTGTCTGCTCATAATTCTTTACAACACCACAAGTTATCACTCTAGCAATATCCCTAAACTTAGTAGCACAACACTACATTATGCACTCTTTTATACAGACACCACACATTATAATAATATCTGCCCACAGTTATTCAACTACATAATGGACCAATTCAGAACTAAACACATATGCTCTCATTCCTACTCCAAACAAAAAAACAATACTTTCTCACACTCCTCACCAAACTCCAACATCTGTACAACCATTTTACCTCCAGGCTCACCATAAGTGGGGATATCCACCCCAACCCATTCCCAAATCCATCCTGTCCAACACAAACTGCTCCAACACAATTGTCAGAACACACCACGCCCACTTTCTTCATCCCTGGGCAAATCAACAACTGCAGCAAAACCAACCATCTTTTAATGCTAAATATTAATATTAGAAGTATCAAAAATAAAATAGCTGAACTCCAGGCCACAATAGCACACTACTCCCCAGACATAGTTGCTTTAACAGAAACATGGCTGAATAAAAACATAGCTAACTCAGAAGTTCTCCCTACCTGCTACAATATCATTAGACAAGACAGACCACTTCGTAAAGGGGGTGGAACTGCCTTGGAACTGCCTTACTGTACAAGTCCAACTTAACTGTCTGTCAATTACCAAACTCCTACCCCTCTCCCAATAATTGGAACATACTTATCTCACAACTTCAACTTCACCCTAAAAAGGTCATCACCACAATTGTGATCTATATTCCACCTGGTAATACACCTGCTAGCCTTGAAGACTTCTTATCCTGGTGTTCTTCCACATACTCACAAGAAACCCTTATTCTGGGGGACTTCAACCTAGATTGGTTCACCTGTATATCAGAACCACCAAGTAATCTAATAAATCTCCATGGCTACCAGCAGCTAGTCCAAATACCAACTAGATGTGATAAAAAATCTAAAAGGGAATCCATCCTTGACTGGATCCTAACTAACAACCCCACATTGTACCATCACACAGTCAGTCTCCCAGACACCTTAAGTGACCACAACATAATATACTTTATACGTAGTAGAACAAGCATATGCAAAGCCACTAACTATATATCCACTAGAAACACAAAAAACTCTCCTGAGGTCCTTAACACTTTACTCTAACTGTGACTGGACCCCCCTAAAAACCCTCCCACTTGACCAGGCTGTAGCATATTTCAACAAAACATTTCTACAACACCTAGACACTGTCGCTCCATTGCACAAAATCAAGGTTAGAACCTCTACAAACCCTGGCTCAGTAAAGAAACCAAATAAATCCTCAAGTCCAGAGACACTGCCTGGCTTTACTATCAAAAAAACAAAGAAACACAAAGACTAAGTACCAAGAACTGAGCAACCATGCAAAAAAATGCATTAGGTTGGACAAAAAATCCTACTACACAACATTACAAACTAAATACCAACACAACCCGCAAAAATTTGGAAAAATGTAAACCAGCTATTAAAATCCACCCAAAAGGCTACCCCCAAACCAACCACCCCTGACACCAAAGTTCCCATTAAAACACAATTCAACTCCCGCTTTGTGAACTCAAGTCTATCCTTAGTATCACAGGACTGTTCCTTCCTCACTATCCCCCCCAACACAAATAACACTAATACAAGCTTTACCCTCAAAACAGTTTCCACCACTTCAATCAAAAGCATGCTCTCCAAACTAAAAACCTCAAGAGCAGCCAACCTACTCCCCAGCTATTTATTGAAACTCACAGCAGATGCTATTGCTATCCCAGTCTTCACTCTCATAAACAGATCAATTGTTGAAAACTATGTGCCCAAACTCTGGAAAATATCCTATGTTACACCCATACATAAAAGCGGGACCTCCACTGAACTTAATAACTACAGACCCATTGCTTTACTCTCCCCCCTGGCCAAAATACTAGAAAAATGCATCCATACCCAGATGCTAAACTATATCATAGACAGCAACATCCTGTCACCTACTCAGCATGGTTTCAGACCTGCCCATAGTATCAGTACAGCCCTCCTCTGCTTCACAGACACAGTAAACCGTCTCAAAAATGAAGGCCTACAAGTGTAAACTCTTTTCTTTGGATATGTCCAAAGCATTTGACACAGTCTCACACCAAATCCAGCTAAACAAACTAAACCAATATCATCTATCAAATTCCACTCTTACCTGGTTCCAAAGTTACTTAACTGACAGGTACCAAGCTGTGAAATGGGAAAAATTCTCTCTCTCCTCAGCTGCCCATAACTATAGGAGTCCCACAGGGTTCTATCATAGGACCACTACTATTCAGTCTTCACAACTGACCTCCATACCTCCACACAGCATGCATCTATAATTCAGTATGCAGATGACACTATCTTAATCTGTGCTGCACAAAACATTCCCACCCTCATGCAAACAACTCAACTAGCATTCTCTGACGTTCAAAACTACCTTACCAAAGCCCAACTTATCCTCAATCCAAAGAAAACTCAGCTTATGATTATAACCAGTTCTAACAAAAACACTAACAGTCAATTCACTATCTACTCCACAAATGCTACTCCAATTGCTCCAGTGGCACAGGCTAAGCTATTGGGAATAACCATAGACTCCCACCTAAAATTTGATAGTCATCTCAACTTAACTATTAAAAAAGTACATGCCAAGCTGGGGTCACTACCATATCAAACCATTTCTTACCAACAACACAAGATCAGCCATTGCTCGCTCCCAACTTCTATCTACCCTACTCTATGCATCTCCTATTCTGACTAATCTCAACAAAACTGAACTAAGCAAAATGGAAGCCTGCTATAACAGAATTGCCCGCTTTGCTGCAAATTGCTCATATAGAACTCATCACTGTACTGCTTTGAGACAGCTCCACTGGCTTGAACTGCCCAACCTCCTAACCTACAATCATCTCTGCCTCTGTCATTCTATTGCCTCCCCAATAAGTGTCCTGCCCTCAAAAACCTAGTACATCACTACTCAGCCAAAAGGCCTCTTAGATCATCAAGCAAACTACTACTAGAAGTCACCAACAGCTACAATAGCTTTGGAGATGCACTATATAGTAGTTCAGTGGCTAAAATATGGAACTCTGTCCCTACTAGCATTCAAAACACATCATCCAAAGCCTCCTTTAAAGACCTCATCAGGCAACATCTCAAGCAAAGTTGGCAGGGCCATGATTGCTCCCCAGGCTAGTGAAAGCAGATAACATAGACATACTAAATCTACAGCACTTGATAACAGTTTTCAATCTTACTCACAAACATTGGCTAATCTACAATGTATGTACTGTACCTGTGTACTATGTATGTAGTCTACCCATGTTCCAAATTTCAGCTGTACACCACAAATCTATTAAATACCTTTATTTTTAAAATTAATATTTTTTTGTTTGTTCTCTCCACTGTAACTGTTTATGTGCCGCATACCACTGTAAAAACATGTCTCTTGTAATTTGTGTGTATACTGATCATGTCTAAATAACTAAATGTGTGTGTAATTTTTCTTTGTGGAGCTTTTCTCCCTGGGCTTCTGCTGAAAAAGGGCCTTTTCGGCTCAGACACCCCCGGTTAACAAATGTAAAATAAAATAAATAAATAAAATACTTAATAGATTAAGCCACAGTTACAATTTGGCTCCTAGAAAAACCTTTTTAAAGACGTCTTATCTACTTTTTGTGGATGACTTAAAATTGCATAGTTCATCAGATGAGGAGCATAACTATAAATGGTTAAAACTTTCTCAGTTAAAATAAAAATTACATTTGGTCTTTATAAATCTGCAAATGCAACTCTTAAAAAAGGAAGCTACAGCATCAAGAAAATATCAACCTGGGACAGGAATGAGAGATAAAGGAATTTAAATATGAGGGAGCATAGAAAATACCTGGGAAGAGATGAAGCATTGGCAACAAAATCTGAGCAGATGAAATTAAAGCTCATTAAAGAATACTTCAGAAGATTAAAACTAATATTGAAAACTTCCTTGGCATCTAGGAATAAAGTTCAAGCTATAAACTAATTGACTCTTTCTGTTCTAACTTACAGCTTTGGGATGATTTATTGGCTCAAAAAATATTGGATCAACTGGACAGAAAAGCAAACAAAAAAATGCTTCATGCTTATTAAATGATATATAAAAGTCAGTGTATATCAGACTGTATATTCCTCATGCTGAAGGCAGTAAGTGCCTTCCTGAAATTGATTGCATGTAAGGATCTACAATCATGAGACTGAGTACATATCTGCTGACCTCCAAAAGGATCAGATTAGAAGGAAAAATAATGGAAAGTCCACAAACATAGAAGCACATACTGAGATTTCCTGAAAAAAAACCATGTTTACTATAAATTGACAAAGGGATGGTTAAGGAGAGATGACTTGAAACCAAAAGATGAAAGGCTAGTAATAGCCCAGAATAGTAGACTTTGTACAATTTGGTTTACAAAGTCCATTGAAATTGCTGGAGAAACAGGAAAATGTAAGTTTGATAAAACAGAACCAGAATCAGTTGTTCATGTTGCTGCTAGGTGTGTTACACTCATAGCAGAGGGCCAGAATACTGAAAGGCACAATAATATGGCAATACTGTTGCACTGGGGATTGTGTAAAAACTACAATATAAATGTAGCTGAGAAGGATTGGAAACATGAACCACAAAGCATTGTAGAGAACAATGACATTTATATCACATTGGAATCACCCATTACTAATAGTTAAAAAAGCGGATGCAAGAAAATCAGATAAAGTAGACTATGAAAAATAGAAAAAAAATAGCATTATTCACTGAAATTACTACATCCAGTGTTTACACAAACCAAAAACAGCTGGTTCACCCAGGCTAACACTGTGCTGAAAAGCAAATAAACTCTCTGTGCAATCCAGTAATAAAAGTTCTGTTAAAATCCAGAATTTAATAAAAAGAATGAAATAAAACAAAATAAGAACAAAAATAACCACCAGTCCCTTGTCCAACAAATAGTTCTTCTTCAGATTGTATAATCAAATGGGACATTTATCTGTATACATAAGCCAGTCAAAATTATTCACCCAATGAGAATATCAACACCAAAGTTCCAGCCAATCCATATTTGGATTTCTCCATCTGATTTGCATAAACTGGGTTAACAATCCCATTTTCTAAATTGATGCCTCACACAGCTTGCTAATGTTCAGTACTAATGAAATATGCAAAGTAGGTGATGTTAGTAACCAATAGTACTTCCAAAAGAAGTAACAGATGAAGCAGCTAGCTTTCATGCATACTTAGAAGCATGCCCCACACTAATGTATTGGAGTCAGAATATGCAAAATAGGTGAACTAAACAGCCAATAGTGGCTTCCAAAAAACAGCAAAAGACAAATCTGCTAGCCTTCATGTATTCTTATTGAAAAACTTGTCAAATAATCCCAAAAGCAGTTCTTTACATATTTCTAATATTCAATAGAGGAAAAATGGCACCAACAATAAATGGATGATTTAAATAGCCAATGGTGGCTTCCAAGGAGTGGCAAAAAACAAATCTGCTGACTTTCATAAATTCCTATTATGAAACTTCTTTTCTTTAATCTAATTAACCCAAAAAAAGTTTTTCACATATCTCTGATGTCCAGTGATGGAGATGACAAAAATAATATATATAGTAGTATGCATCGCTATCAATAAAAAATGGGCGATATCATTACTAAAATTTCATTTCTCAAGAGAGGAATATAGCAGGATAATTACTAAATGGCAATAATAAATGTCAAGGCTCCATGTCTTGCATGGCTACATTTATACCTCGATAAATTCACATGGTGACTGCCTATAAGTTTTTCCTGAGAAGAGTATAGGTATGTTATTTCACTCTAGCAATGTATACAACTTTCAGACTTCATTTCATCCATCCAAAGTTGGTATATATAAGTTTCTGACTTCATCCCATCCATTCAAGATCAATAGGGAACTTTTACTAGAATTCCACCACCTCTCTTCAGATGTTTGACATATTGTCCAGTTTTGTTTTGATGAAACCAGAGCAGGAAAGATATGAACATATTAAACTACAAATAGCATATGTCGACAGCATCAAATCTTCTAATCTTGACACTAACACAATCAAACTTAATCAAACTAGGATATAAATGCTCTTATAAAGCAAAATAATAAGTATGTTATTTCACTATAGCAATGTATGCAAATTTCAGACTTCATTCCATCCATCCAAGATCAATATGTATAAATTTCTGACTTCATCCCATCCATTCAAGATCAATAGGAAATTTTACTAAGATTCCACCATGTCTTTTCAGATATTTTATCATTCATCACTTATGATCTCATTAGCTCATGGTCAATCTGCGTCTCTTCAAGACAGGTTTCAACGGTATAACACTATTCAACCTCGGATGTTGATCAGCTCTAAGGTTTATTATCCATTTGGTTTTCCTAAGTTCAGTTATGTTCTCAATATCCCCTTTTTTGGGCCAATATGTATGGTCTCTATAGCTTTATATGAAAACAAGTGATCTTTATGCTGACTGACATGATTAGCTAGGGCATTATGAACATCTTGGTTCACAATGTCCCTTTGATGCCTCTGTATGCGTTTCTTAAGCATTTGGTTAGTTTTGCCTACATAAAATGACTGACATGATCTACACGTAGCCAGATAAACAACATTGCTCGTAGTACAAGATGCTTTGACATCAAATGTATAAAGTCTCTTCGTTCTTGGATGCTCAAACTTGTTGCTACTATCTATCAGAGTACAAATATTGCAATTGATGTTGTTTATCTGGCTATAAGTCAGCAGATTTATTTTTTTGCCATTCCTTGGAAGCCATCATTGGCTACTTAGATCATCCATTTATTGTTTGTGCCATTTTTCCTCTATTGAATATTAGAAATATGTAAAGAACTGCTTTTGAGATTATTTGACAAGTTTTTCAATAAGAATACATGAAGGCTAGCAGATTTGTCTTTTGCTGTTTTTTTGGAAGCCACTATTGGCTGTTTAGTTCACCTATTTTGCATATTCTGACTCCAATACATTAGTGTGAGGCATGCTTCTAAGTATGCATGAAAGCTAGCTGCTTCATCTGTTACTTCTTTTGGAAGTGCTATTGGTTACTAACATCACCTACTTTGCATATTTCATTAGTACTGAACCTTAACAAGCTGTGTGAGGCATCCATTTAGAAAATGGGATTGTTAACCCGGTTTATGCAAATCAGATGGAGAAATCCAAATATGGATTGGCTGGAACTTTGGTGTTGATATTCTCATTGGGTGAATAATTTTGACTGGCTTATATATACAGATGAATGTCCCATTTGAATATACGATGTGAAGAAGAACTATTTGAAAGTGCTTATCATTGGACAAGGGATGTAATTTTTATTATTTTTGTTCTTATTTTGTTTTATTTCATTCTTTTCATTAAATTCTGGATTTTAACAGAACTTTTATTATTGGGTTGCACAGACAGTTTATTTGCTTTTCAGCACAGTGTTAGCCTGGGTGAACCGGCTGTCTTTTGGTTTGTGGATTATTTATTGAACAGTTCACTACAGCAGAAGGGAATATCTCTTCATTTTTTTGCTACATCCAGTGTTTAGTTGTCTTACATACAGAGAGACACAGAGTTATAAAATACCAGAATTTGCAAACAAACGTTAGAGCAATGTAGAAGAAAGGTAACCCAACAGTTCCACTTGTAGTGAGAGCAACAGGTCTACTAAAAGAGAATATACAGTCTTACTTAAATATGCAACCAATACATGTAGCCCTAAATGAATTACAGTAGGAGGCAATTTTGGGCACATTGCAGGTACTGAGATAAGCACTCTTAGCTAACATCAAAGAGTGAAGCAATACTAATTTCATGAACTCTGGTTGTACTCTGACTGAAGAATGGGGTCTATTCCTGTCATGGCTTTAGAAACCCAAAATACTTGGAGAAATTAAACCATCTGTATTAGTGGGAGATGTAATGTTTGCAGCTACAGGCAGTAATCTGCTATAGTTCACAGAAAAAAAAATAAAGATTTTATGCGCATGTTTTTAAAAGACCACTCTGCTGAACATCACCCTAATATGTATGAGGGCAGGCTTAAAGACTGGTTAAGTCTAAGTCTGCAGCAAATTGATTATTCCAACACTAAAATTCAGTTTCTTTGTTGTGTACTTGAGTTTGACCAGTTTAAACCCCTATCTTATTAAGGCATAAGCAGCAACATTTGCAAAAGCTGGTTAGACCTCGTATCTCTCATTTAGCTCATATACTAGTGATTCTTCTACCCTGGTCATAGGTCTGCCAGAATGCAATAACAGGAAAAGTTCTGAACATAGATATAATTATTTTTAAGCTATAAGGTGTCAGCACAGCCTTACTTAGATTCTAAGAATCAACAAACAAGATTTATACAGAGAAATAATGTTACAGATTTGGTGAAGTCATATATTTAAGAACTGTAACCTTAATGTATGATTCACTTACACATTCATCTTGGTAGATAAATACATTATCAGTCAAAAAATATTGTGTGCATCATGGTTTGTGTGACACACTTTATTCATTATGCAGAAGACATGTCATTGCTGAATTGAGGTCAGTTAAAGACTGGAATCTGTAACTTGTGCAGCTACAATTCTACTTACAACATTAAAAGGAAAATGATGAAAATAATCTAATTTTTTGGTTTAGAATGGAATATAGCACTGGAAATACAGTATTAACATAAACATCATCTGCCAAAGTTACTTATTCTTGCTGCAATTGCCTGAGAAAGCCATACTTGGGATCTCTAGTGAGTTGTAAAACAATACTTTTTTTTTCTGCAAGAAACAAATCCCACCCTGCAATGTAACAAAAAGTTCCAACAACCCCACTCTATAAAAATCCTGCCTCTGAGGTCATACAAACCTGGAGAAAATGCATATACAGAAACAGTCTGCATAGTTTAGTATCTTGCACTGGAATATGTAGACAAGCATTCTGTCTTGAGCAGAGGACCCATGGGTAGCTGAGCAAAGATCAAGTGAAAGACAATCCATAGGAGCAACACAGTCAGAAGGTAATGGATTCAGTCAGGTTTTATCACTGTTCACACTATCTAAATGAGACAGTAGTGCTTCTAGTTGTCCATTAATGCCAATTATAATAGTACTGTGACTTGCAAACTGCTAAAAAAAATCCAGGTTAAAAAATATAACTTTGCTAAGAGGACTTTTTTCAACTCAGTCCAGATTTGTGAAGAGTATATGGTTATTCTTGTGACTTTGAATAACTGGTGAACTATGAAAAAATATCATCTCAGAAAGTGGCAGCATATAGAACAAATAACTGAATGGAATTTTGCTATAGACAGTCTATTACTATTGATTATTTTGTAGTGCCGCAGGAGTCTTTGGGTGCTATTCATAAAGCATAGGACCAGATTCATGAAAGCCCACACTTTGCTCTAAGCATGTTTGTGTGACAATCTCTCTGTTTGCAATTCAGTAATCAACCCTACACATTGCGCCCGTCCACAAATAAGGGAGAGAAGCAAAATATGCTAATGAAGGAATAAGTGTGTGAATTACATGCCAATGAAGCAATTCAACATGGAGGAGCCATTCAGGAGTATATAAAACCAGTGTCTATAGTACCATGCTCCCTTTAAACTCAGTTTCAATACTCTTTTGAATACAGACACAAAAATCTGTAGAAAAACACATTAGGGTGTTGTTTCTACTATCAGTCATGTGTATGTGTATGTGCAACAGGCTTTAATACAAGCTGCTGTTGCTCCTGATGCTGGCAAACTTCAGCCTAGGAGGAGGAGAGAATCCAGACCAAGTCTTACCTATCATGGACTTCATGATACAGAAATATTAAATCAGCAAGCAAATACAGCAGTACTGCTGGAACTGAATTCATCCTCAACTCTTGGTGAGTACCTTCATGAGGTGGACCCTGTTTTTTTTGCAAAATCTCACCAAGACAATACTGGTATATAACTGTATTTTATATAGCATATATCATGGTCAGATGTATGTTAAAAAATAAAAAAGACAGCTTGGTGCACAAGTCGCAGGATAAAAAGTGTCCAATCCTTGTAGACTCACTGGTACAATGACAGTGTAGAATCCTCAAGACATGGAAACATTCCTTCAATTGGGCTATGCCAGGCTCAGGGGGAAAAGGATGCCCACTCCCCTTTTGTAAAAGTAACAGTCCACAAAAATCACACAAAAACTGACAAGCCAAAAAAGTGCCATAAATATGATAGAGTGGACTATTTAGGAAAATAAATAAATTACATATTGTTACTATTATGCAAGAAGCCCTGATTTTCAAGACAGAAGATATATAAAAAGATTACAAGAAGGAATTAATGGAAAGAAAAATACTTGCACAAGAAAAATTGTCAAAATCTTCAAATGCAAATTTGTGTTCATTAATACAACAGATGTATGAAAAACATTATATAGAACAATAAACCTTGGGCCATTTGGAAAAAAGAAGCAACTGAGAAAGTGCAAAAAATATAAAGAAGATCTAGAGATTTTTGAAAGGTGTAAAAAAGAATTATGGACATGGAAAAGAAAGCAATATCTGATATAGAGCAGTATTTACGCAAAGGAGAAAGCCAAGTTAATTGATGCAAAAAAAAGCAGCCGCAAAGATATTTGAGGAGGAATACATGCAAAGGCATACAGATATGAAAAATTTCACAATACAAAAAAATAACATCACAAGTAGGGAATGTAGAACAGAAGATTAATAAAGTAGAAGTTAAAAAAAGCAGAAGCTGAATTTATGGAACACCTACGAAGTGAAGGATTTAGTGTAGAAAGCTTTACACATGTTATATCACAGCATGATGGAACAGTGAGTCATGGACATGGGAAAGAAAACCAGATTTATTATGGTACAATATTTATGCAAAGGAGAATGCAAAACTAATTAATATAAAAAGAGCAGCAGCAAATATATTTGAAGAGAAATACAGGCAGAGTCATCCAGATATGAAAAATGTTACAATAAAAAAAAAATCAGAAAACAAAGAGGAAAAGTAGAAATGGTGATGGAGAAGTTAAACAAATAGAAACTGAGGTCATGGAATACCTGTGAAGTGAAGCATTGTATAGAAAATCTAACTCAGATAATACCACAGCAGGATAGAGCAATGGATCCCCAAATTAAGATGAAACCAGTGGAGTGGGAAACATCTGATCAGTTGCAAATGAAGATACTTTGGAACTTTCCATAGGAAATCAGTAGAAGAATTCCGGTTGGAGTTACACAGCAAGGGAAGGGAAAGGAAACTGTGGCAACTCTGACTCAGTCAATGCTGTGGAGTGATAGGCCAGTGAGTTCCCATATGAAAGAGCAATGGATGACAGGATGAAACTGTAGAGAATGTGGCACAGGAAGATGTTCTAGAACTTTCTGTAGAATGCCCACAGGAAATGGAGAACAAAGGACTGCCTTCAGTTTAGATGAAAATGATCTAAGAGAATTGTTACTTGATTTAATAGAGATGGACAGACATATTAAGATCAATGAAAGAAATAGACTACAGAAAGTCTATAATACTCAAAAAGTTAGAAGTTTGATAAAACAAATGAGTGCAGCAATTAGGACTGTTCATAGATATTCATGTGATATAACAGAAGTGAATAGGATATATTACTGTGCAGCTAAATTAATAAGATAAAGGCTTACCATAAAAACACAGGGCAGCAAGAGAAAGGAAGGGAAGAAATCAAATGCCATAATGGAAATATTGAATAGAGAAAACTATAAAGCAATTAAGATAAGAAGTGTCACTGTTAGAACAGTACAGAAGAGGGAACAGATCAACAAAAATACTCAAAAGGATAGACATGCTAAAAGTAATGCAGTATCAGAACACATCAGAATCTATCATGCACTATCACATATAATAAACTAAAAATATCAGCAAAGGCAGAAACACTTCAAAGATATGTAGGTAAATATAATGGAAAAGTACAAAATAAGTGATTTATTGATGATGCAAAAAAGTTTTATAGAGAATTGGGAAACAAGGTAAAAGGAATTGAAACACCACCAAAAAGAAGAATATATATATTTTGGAGAAATATCTATGAAAATCCCATGTAACATAACAAAGCTGCTGAAAGGATATAAGAATATGAAGTTCAAATGGACAGGATATGAAATATTATGAAATAATGGCCAGAGAAATTGAAACAAAGTTAAAAAAAGCTCGTAATTGAAAAACTACAGGCCCAGATGCAGTACTTAACTTCTGAATAAAAGTATTAACATCTTTACAGGAAGATTTAGCCATGAGTAAAAACTATTTATATGCACATCCTAAACAGATGCCAACCTGGTTAACAACAGAAAAATGATATTCTTCCTTAAGATTGAACCTGAAATCTATCCTAAAAACTATAAACCCATAACTTGCCTTCCGATGATGGATAAACTATATACTAGAATTGATGCTGACAGCATTTATAGTAATTTATAAGAAAACTCAATCATGGCAATAGAAAAAATGGGTAACAAAAGAAAGTCATATGGAACAAGGGATAATTTCTTGTCAAACAAAGTCATAATGGAGAACTGTAAAAAGGGGAAGAGTCTAAATATGGCATAGATAGACTACAAAAAACATTTAACAGGGGCAGAGCCTAGATGGCCCACTGAGAGCAATGAATTTTGAGAGCTCCATAAACTAGTATAATAATATAGGAAAATGTTAATTTTTTCAAGTTTAAAACATCAGAAATCTATAGATACACTACTAAACTACATAAATATCAATTTTGGTGGAGATATACAAAACTTTTCCTGTCAAGTGACTTGGGGATATATAGAGTAACTGAATATGAACAACTGAAGGAATTCTCATCCAGAATATAGACTTCTCTAAATGACATTGAAGGGAGACTCAAAGAAGAAGAATTCCAAAAAGAATTTCTACTTAAACAGAATACATGGCTGCTTAACAAAATAGATGACTTAGAAAACAGGGATGGAGAAACAACATAAGGATCTTTGGTCTGCCTGAATACACTGAAGGAAAAGACATTATTTTATTCTTAACCTGGATTTTTTTAGACTTGAAAGAGGGACATTCGTTTGAAATTGAAAGGGCACATAGCTCACCAAGGAAACCTGTTTCTAACTCGACAAATACTCCACCTATATCCATAGTTATAAAATGTCTTTCATTTCTGGACAAGGAACTAATATTAAAATCTGCTTGGAGAAAATCACCCTTAAAATACAGTCAAAGCCTGATAAGGTTTGACAATGATTATTCTTCCAGAATACTAGAACAAAGGAAAAAAGTCTGGCCAGTAATAAAACTGTTGAAACAAAACATTAAAGCACAGCTGGCCTTTCCAGCCAAGATAAAAATACTTTTAGCCAATGACATGAGAACCTTTAATGACTTAGAAGAAACTATTATATTCATCAAAAACTACAGCATAGTGTCTATCCCAGAAGAAATGGAATGTATGGCCCCTACTCTTAAAAGAATAAATGAAACAAATCCTTGGACTGTTGCTAGAAAGAAGACACAAAAAAAAACTGATTCCAAGATAGCTGTCCCAAAAAAATAACTCTTACAACTACATCTCTCAAAGTATCAACTGATATGGTACATCAATTGTCATCTGTTTTTACTTTAGAAAAAATGGAGGATTTCTTAAACAACTGAGAAACAGTAACGATTTATTCAGAATGTTCAGAGTCCAATAATTCTTCACAAACAAAGGTAGGTCAAGATGGGTTACTATTTACATTATATATAAGCCAAACAAAGCAACATATAATACAAACATAGAAGTTTCTATTCCCCTACTTGAACTCATTGGATACTTATCTTGTTCATTTTTCATTGATTTTACTTATAATAATTTATGTAATTAACTAATTCAACAAGGTACCATTCATCAGAGTTCAGACTCAAATGTAACAAATTAACATAATACATAATAGCAGTAACAGTAGAGTTATTTGAAAATAAAATGCTGTCATGGAGACTAATGCCTTCTTCAGTTAAAGTATGATTTAGAAATGTCATGTATATCCTGGTTAAATAATAGTAGCAAGCTCTTAGTACAAATGTCATCATTATTCTGTCTAAATATAGTTATTATCAAGTATGTCAGGTATCATAGCTTCGAGTGCTGTTTGATCAATCATGATATGGTGTGGGTGGATGCAGCTGTGTCTGGCAGCTAGTACAAATGTCATTATTATTCTGTCTAAACCTAGTTAATATCAATTTTGGCAGGTATCATAGCTTTGAGTGCTGTTTGATGAAGCCTGACATGGTGTGTGTGGATGCAGCTGTGTCTGGCAGCTGTTGTATGTTGCTTTTTTCATCCCCAGGAAGCTATGGGTTGCAGCTTGTGATCGATACTGATGCTTGTGTATTAGGATGAGACATTTGGTGTTGTAGCCTGGATTCAGGGGAAGGGGGTGGATAAAACTGTGATTTGGGATATTTTGGCAGAGAAAAGTTTGTTTATACATCTGCTGAGTGAGAGGTGTGAAGGCTGGAAGACTGTGTTATCTTTTGTTGTGGCGGCTTGTTGGGAGTTTTTTTTTTATCTGTTTGCTCTCCATTCTTTTCCTGGTGCTGCCTCACTGAAAGAGAGGGAATTTAGGCATGAAGTTGAAGTGAAGGGAAGCTTTACTTCAGGTGCATCTCGAGCCTCTGGTATGCAGTACACAGACACACTAACAGAAGCAGATGCTCCCAGGTTGCTATGGTAATGAAGACAGGGTGATGATAATGCTTATTGGCTCTGAGGAGCCACCAAGATGATTGTCAGCAATGAAGTTTTTGGTTAAAAAAAAAATAAATAAAATATATATATATATATATATATATATATATATATATATATAGAGAGAGAGAGAGAGAGAGAGAGAAAATAAAAGGGCTGTTTTAAACCACATGTACACATACTGATGGTCTCCCAGCACTTCGTTTAGCTCATTAAGTTGATTCTCGATAAAAAAATAAATAAATAATAAGTGCGATTTTATATTTAAAATGTATTTTGGTCCAAACACATTAAGGACTTACATAAGAGTGGAAGTCTGAGTTATTGTGAAAGACTAAGAGCACTTGGTCTTGTGCAGTACCTTTTGCAGTGGTCTGGGAGGTAAGCTTGCTTGGACGTGTTGCGCATATGGGGATAGCTGATTCTAGGGGTCTTTGGGATTGCTGGGAAATGCTAGACAGTCATCATATTTCCTTCTTGGAAATATTTGTGGGAATGGAAGGTGTGTTGAGTGGTTCACTGGCAAAGTGGCCACTGTATGGAACAGGCTGGTAAAATGGAATAGGACAAATATTGGTTTGGATATTTTAAGAACAGCCTGGAAACACACCACATGAACTACTGAATGGTATTTTGGCAAAACTGGATGGGCATTGTTGCCCGTACTTGAAGTACTGTTATGTGTGTATGTAAGGATGGAAATATACTTATAATAAATAAGAAACTAGAAGGGTCTCATAATTTAAAGTCTATGGACTGTATAAACATGCTTGGCAGGAGCTAATAATAAGAATAAGCATTACAGCTTGTGGTCTCTCAAATAACTAAGCAACAGCCAAAAAGAAAAAAAAGCACACACACAATAGCTATGTAATGCATGATTTTAGTAGATCTTGATAGAAAATATATAATCGTCTTACAAGATGAAGCAGTCAGCTGAATTTAGATATTAAAGACAGGATTTAATAACATGGGCTTGTGTATGCATAACAAGTCATGTAATTGCTTTAACTTGAATTGTAGTTTTTGTAACGTATCTTGACCATACATAATACTTAAGCGGTTACCAAGGTAACTAATGTTTTATACGTGACATCAAACTGACAAAGTGGTTCAGGAGAAACAATAGAAGCCTGAACTTGAAATGTCAAAGAATGTAACACTCATATTCTGAACAAATAGTATTAAATTGACAATAGACACTCAGTTTAATAACATGGGCTTGTGTATAATAACACTACTGTTTTAACTTGTCATAAATGACATACACTATATTGAACATCAAGGAGAAGCTTGATGATTTTTTCTCATATAAGTAAATGTGCATAACAAGTCATATAATTGTTTTAACTTGAATTGTGGTTTTGTAACCTGTCTTGACCATACAAAGCTGTTACCAAGGTAACTAATGTTTTATACATGACATCAAGCTGACAAAGTTGTTCAAGGGAAACAATAGAAGCCTAAACTAGGAATGTCACAGAATATAACAATCACATTCTGAACAAATAGTATTACATTGACAATAATCACTCAGTTTAACATTTGCTGATTATACAAAATAGAATATTGCCATTTAAATCTAAAAACTTTCAGTATATGCCATAAAATGGCAATTTATGAATATGGGAAGGGAACTTGTAACCATTAATCACAATAAGTGAATTTGTTGTTTTTAACCTATAATTTCACTCATTTTATAATAAGAAATGACAGATATGAAAATCCTTATGTGTAGGAAATGGGGGGAAGAGGGATGCACTGATAATTAACATGCACTAACTTTCATCAATGTTCACATCAAACAAAACTGATGCTTTAAGTAAGTTAGCAACAAACAAAATGATTACTTAAATGCTGACAAACAATTAAATATAACTTCTGATATATCCAGTAAAATACATTGCATTATAAACATTAGACATAAATATTATTACCATCTATTTATATTAAGTAATACATTTTGAAAGACTTCATCAATAAGGGAGAATATGTTAAATAACTGTGTGCTATAATATTTTACTGAGGTTTTATATATGATACATCCTACTTTACTATGATTGAATTGCTTGTCATCTATCTTTCATATAAATATTAATTGCTTATACAATAAGTAGACGTATATTGTATTATAATTCTGTCTAATCTACAATAGTACTATATCTGTTCAAAATAACATAAATATTGCTTATTTCTATTACAAATATTCTCTGTATGATAATTTAATTTAGGGAGCTTGGATATTCTGGATTGTGAAGGTATGAGTCATAGTCTGATGGACGTAGATTTATCCTTCAGATTAGGAATGATTTTCATTCCATGGCTAGTGTGGATCTTAGTTTTGTTAACATTTATTAATTTAAATTTATTTCACAAAAACATTTTTAGTATGCCTGACCAAAACATTACTTTATTGGTAAACACTCAAAGTATAAAACTTATAATTTCCTTTAGAACCTCAAACATATACTTTATACTTATCAGAGGAAAATGTTTAATAGTCACAATAAAACAAAAAATACATAGTCTAAATAACCTAAGATGGATTTAACTTTATTATCTTTAAATGCCAATGGCTTAAACAATCCTAGCAAGAGATCAAATCTACTGAATTATTTAAAACTGAACAAAGCACAGATTGTCTTCCTTTAAGAAATTCATTTCAAAACAATTGACAATTACAAACGGAATCCTAAGGAATATATGATATTGGCACAATCCACTTATAAGACAAAGACAAAAGGGGGAACAATTTTAAGGAAAACAAATGTGATTAACCCAGAAATCATTTATAAGTATGAAGATAAATAAGGCCTTATGGTATTAGTAATAGTTAAATATGATAAAAGAATATGGACCCTAGCCAATCTATATTGGTTCCCAGGCATTGGAACAGGAACTGTTAAAAACACTTGGATTTCATTTCCAATAATTATAAAGGCCACTTATTATTAGGAGGATATTTTAACTGTATAGTTGATATTTCTGAAACTTCAAATAAAAGACCACTGCATACATTTGCTGTATCAAAAGCTTTAAACAAGTGGGTAGAGTTATTTCATTTTCCCCTCAGCAAAAATTTAATCCTGTCTCTTGGCCAACCTCCAATCAACCCAAGTCTGTCTTGTTGCCCTCCAGTGTGAGTCCCTGTGTCGGTGGAACACTAAAGTGCTTTCAGCTACACTAGTGTATGTTAGAGTTGTATTTAATCTATCCTCTCAACTGAAGACTCTTTCCCCTTTCCACTGTTCATGTGCACACTACTGGTCCCCCCATTTTTCTCTTCCTATTGTACTCCTAGGTCAATTACTTAAAACCACTTTCTCTTGGAAAAAGTTTACCTATGTACCTGCAGCCCATACTTCAATTGTTTTTCACTGTAAAAGTGGTGGTCATTTTCACCACACTGTACTGGATTAGTAGCATAAGATTTGTAGTTATTAGGAAGATACTGCACTACATTGACCTGTTTTCTTTTTAGCATCTGGCCTAGTCCAGTTTTTCTGACTCACAACCTTGTATTACTTTGTGTCTACCCCCTCCCGCACATTGAACCTGCACAACTCCCTCCCACTCCTGCTTAATTACAGAGGTATCTTCCTTTTACTGTTCTGTCCTGACCAGCCCTATAGATAGGTTCTCCAGTCTCGAAGATTGTCCTGGCCAGCCCTATAGATAGGTTCTGCAGTCTCAAAGACTGATGTAGTCCTGCTCCATTCACCTCACCACACTCAGCTCACTCTGCTCCCCTACCCTACCACAATTTCCCACCTGCCCCCACTACCTCTACATTTATTCTAACCCCAGATCACCTGGCCCCATCCTCCTCCTATCAATGACCTCTCATGCACACCCCCTATCAAATTTCTACCTTAAAAAGGTACATAGTATCTACTTACCATGCATTCATACTCACACCCATAACTCAACCCCAGAATCACTAAGACCCAACCACTACTCCCTCATAAAATGCCATTAATCCTAGAAGTTCTCTTCCTAACCCTCACATACCTAACAAACATCACATCATTATATACAAACACATCACTAGAAAACACATCATTCCACATAACACTTTCTCAAACAAATATACACTCACACATTTTTCTTTCCTATCTCTTCTACATTATTTAAAGACAGCTTAATCCTACACATTCATAAGTCCCACACAACACCATCTTACACTAGAAAAACATAATTTAGATCCAACTTAGACATAGTGCACACAATTAAATGCATACTGTTTATCACTAAAAATCTACTTGTATCTGGAGGCATACACCTAGACCCTGGACCACAAAACACTCTACTCTCTGCTAGGCAAATCTCTGACCTATTAATTCTAAATGTCAACATCAGAAGTATCTCTAACAAACTTTCTGACCTACATGCATTTATAGCTCACTACTCCCCTGACATACTAACCATTACCGAGACATGGCTAAAACCTTGTACCCAAAATGAAGAAATTCTCCCACCAGGATATAATATCCTAAGACTGGACAGAGTGAGTAAAAAGGGATGTGGAGTTGCTATCCTCTACAAAAATACAATCAACATCAAACCTCTACAAACCCACATACCTAAATTTCAAAATGCCTAAACCTTAGGTTCAACCCTAAGCATAAATGACACATAAACTATCATCATTTTCTGCTGTTATATTCCCCCAGGTAATAACCCTCCCATCATTGAAGAAATGTTACAATGAGCCACAGATAATCTCCCCCAAGAAACCATCTTACTAGGTGACCTGAACACTGATTGGTTAGCCTGTACCTCTAACAGCCCCACTAACCATATTAATATTTACAGTTTTACCCAACTTATCCAAGAACCCACTAGAATTGACAAATAAACCCACAAACAGTCTATTCTAGACTGGACACTAATTAACTGCCCCAAACAAAACTATCAGACAGGATACCTTCCTGATGGTCTTAGTGACAATCTTCCCACCTTCCTCCTATGGAAACGTACCAACATAGCCATACCCATTGTTTTTAGACAAGCCAGAGATTATCATAAACTGAATATACAAGAACTAAACAGTATTCTAAAAACATAGTAACTGGAACCCACTACAGACCCTAAATCTAGACCAAGTCATTGACTACTTCAACAATATTCTCATCAATATCATTGATATAATCGGGCCAATTAGGAAAATAAGAGCCAAGTCAAACTATGCACCATGGCTAACTAGGAAAACTAGAGCCCTTCAAAAGTCAATGGATAAGGCTTGGCGAATTTGGAAGAAATACAATACTAGCCTAGCCAAAGTTACCTACAACTTAGAAATCAGGCCAAGAGACAAACTAAAGTCGATAGACAAAATTACTTCCTCAATATCCAAAACAAACATTCAAAAGATCTCCAAAAGTTTTGGCATGCCACTAGCTCTCTCCTAAAACCAATAAAAACTACCACTCCCACTCCTAACTCCACGAATGACAACAAGGACATTGCCTCCCAATTCAATCACCACTTCACAGAATCCATCTTAACACTATCCGCCCAACTATCCAAAAATAACCCTACATATAACCTAACCAAATGCCCTGACAACATCCCATCCTTTATGCTCTCACCCATTCCCACCTCAACAATTAAAAGAACACCTCCTAAAGCTGAAACCTACCACCCTTGCTGCTGACAATCTACCAGCCAACTTCCTAAAAATAGCTGCTGAATCGGGTCTATATTGAATCCACGAATGTTCACAATTTCGAATCTGACATTGTTGACACGTGAACAGTGAAACCCCAGAACATCAAAGAGGTAAACAGAAATCTCTGTAAGGGGAGATTTCCATTTACTTCAATGTAGTGCAGTCTCAGAGTTGGTATATTTAATTAGCGGGGGTGGGGTGTGCAGCCCCCTCACGTGCGGGGTGGTTACAGCAAGTAGTATTGTTTCCTGACTTTTTTTGCTGTTTTTATTAGGTATTTGATGTTACTGGACTTTGATGATATGGTGTCAATCATATCGTATTCGAAGTTCAGTAACTTTGAGTATCTAATATAGACCCACTGAATTCTTATCCTACCCTATTTCTATTCTTATCAATCGCTCCATATAAGAAGCATATGTCCCACAGCTATGGAAGGTATCGTACATTATTCCACTACATAAAGGCAGAAACTCTTACGAATACTCAACTTATCTCCCCATTGCCATTCTACCCCCTTATCTAAAATACTAGAGAAATGTATAGATTCTCAGAAAACACAATTCCTAAACTCACACCATTTCCTTTCCCACACAGCATGGCTACCGACAACACCATAGCACAACCACCACTCTGCTCTCTTTCACCAATCTGATCAACCAACACAGAAATAATAACTTTGTATCTGCAATATTTCTAGATCTATCCAAAGCATTTGACATGGTTTCACATTCCTTACTGCTAGACACCCTGACATCCCTATCCTTTACACCTTCCGCTATAGCCTAGTCTAAAATCCATCTGTCAAATAGGCAACTAGGTACTATCTGCCTTAATCCCAACTACCATAGGTGTACCACAAGGCTACATATTAGGCCCACTTATTTTCTCCATATTTACCAATAATCTCCGTACCACCACACAGCATGCTTCACTTATACAATACGATGATGATTCAACTCTTATCTGTTCAGCTCCATCACTTCCCACCCTACAACAACTCACCCAGGTATCCTTTAGCTCTGTGAAAAGTTGGGTCACTCAGATCCAACTTATCCTAAACCGTAATAAAACCAAATTACTACTTTTCACTCCTCAAAAAAAAAATTCCACCCCTCTAACCTTCACTATTTCCTTCAAAAATGTCACCATTATCTCTCCCTCTAACCATACAAAACTCCTAGGCATTGAAATTGATAAAAATCTACACTTTGACATCCACATTTCACAAACTATCAAAAAAGTCCATAAAAAAATGGGAACGCTATATAGGCACAAGAAATCCATCTCAAAACAAGGACGGATTACCCTAGCCTAAACTCACCTCTTGTCTACCCTAATGTATGCTGCTCCAATTCTTACCCAGCTTAGAAAACTTGACCTTGCCAGACTCCTATCATGTTATAATAAAATCGCTAAGTTTGCAAACTACTCCACCTTTAGAACCCACCATTGCCAGGCTCTAATGGAACTGTAATGGCTGGAATTTCCCCAGCTACTAACCTATCACCAATTTGTCATTGCCTACAATGTGGTAATACATCCAGAAAAAAAACCCTGCACTAGGCCAACTTTTTACCCACTATAATCGAAACCGTCCTCTCCGATCTTCCGACAAACCCCTCCTCTGTATTGCTAGGGCTAACAATACTGCAGGAAAAGCACTGTTCTCCCCTCCATAGCTAGAACCTGGAATAATCTCCCTCCTGCTTTCATTTCTGCCTGTACTTCTTCTCATTTTAAAAACTCACTTAGAACACACTTAAAGAATAAGTGGCTATGCCCATGTATTACATAAGTCCTCAAATTATTCCAGTTATATAAATCACTTCCTAATATACCTACTGTAACATATATTACAGTCTAGGTCTTCTCCTAATGCTGACTTGAATTTTTATACTTATTCTGTTATTAACCATGTGTAACTATTTTTCCTGTATACATAGGTCTTGTTATGTCTTCTACTGTATACTATATTTTAACATATTGTTTGAAAATTCTCTGTATACTGTATTTTAACATATTGTGTAAAATTTTAGTTAGTGTGGAACTTTTCTCCCTAGGTCTCCGCTGAAAATGGACCTGTGTCCAGTCAGACCATCCCGGTTAACAAATATAAAATAATTAAAATAAATAAATAAATAAATCTTGTAGATGCTTTCACATATGACAGGGTGCCTAGAGAAGAGTTATGGTATTGTAAGAGGAAGTCGGGAGTGTCAGAGAAGTATGTAAGAGGGTAGTGTGACAGCAGTTAGGTCTGCGGTGGGAGTGACAAATGCATATAAGGTGGAGGTGGGATTACATCAAGGATCAGCTCTAAGCCCTTTCCTATTTGCAATGGTGATGGACAGGTTGACAGACAAGATCAGACAAGAGTACCCATGGACTATGATGTTTGCAGATGACATTGTGATCTGTAGTGAGAGTAGGGAACAGGTGAAGGAGACCCTGGAGAGGTGGAGATATGCTCTAGAGAGAAGAGGAATAAAGGTCAGCAGGACTAAGACAGAATATATATGTGTGAATGAGATGGAGGATAGAGGAATGGTGAGGATGCAGGGAGTAGAGGTGGCAAAGGTGGATGAGTTTAAATACTTGGGATCAACAGTTCAGAGTAATGGTGAGAGTGGAAGAGAGGTGAAGAAGAGAGTACAGGCAGGATGGAGTGGGTGGAGAATAGTGTCAGGAGTGATTTGTGACAGGGAGTACCAGTAAGAGAGAAAGGGAAGATCTACAAGAGGGTAGTGAGACCCGCTATGTTATATGGGTTGGAGACAGTGGCATTGACAAAAAGGCAGGAGTCAGAGTGGGACATGGCAGAGTTAAAGATGCTAAGATTTGCCCTGGGTGTGACGAGGGTGGACAAGATTAGGAATAAGTATGTTAGAGGGTCAGCCCAGGTTGGAAGGTTTGGAGACAAAGCCAGAGAGGCAAGATTCCATTGGTGTAGTCATGTGCTGAGGAGGGATACAGAGCATATTGGGAAAAAGATGCTAAGGATGAAGCTGCCAGGTAACAGGAAAAGAGGAAGGCCTAAGATAAGGTTTATGGATGTGGTGAGAGGACATGCATGTGGTTGGTGTGACAGAGCAAGATGCAGAGGACAGGAAGAAATGGAAACCGATGATTCGCTGTGGCAACCCCTAACGGGAGCAACCGAAAGAAGAAGAAGATACTTTTAAATTTAAAGAAGATAAATGTCTGTTGTTTTCCCATCAAGATCACAGATTCGGTATCCAAACTAGAATAGATAAAATATTTGCTGCCCATGACTTACACTCTAAAATCATTAATTTCTCAATCACTCCCTGTCCCTTTTCAGACCACAATTCATTGATACTAAAACTTTAAAATGGGTGCAAACAATTAATCTTTAACTCCAGAATTCCAACATATATAACTAAAATTAAAGAGTTCAAACCCTGGTTATTATCTGAATTACAGTTCTTCTTAGATATTAATTACACCATAGAGATAAATAAAATAATGATATGGGACTCATTAACAAGCTTATATATATGGTAAAACCCTAACCTGGTATAAAAAAATCAGAGAATGGGATTCTGAATTATTAGATGCACAATCCACACTTTTGTCAGTAAAAGCTGTAAAAAATCAAAATCATTTGGAGATGGAAAAGAAAGTAAAAGTATTAAACAATAAATGCAACAAAATTCTAAGACATAAAACTAGTTTGTCTTTAGAGAAACTAAAAATTAATACCTTAATCCCTTCTCCCAAATATCTACACAATTTATCCACAAGAATCAAAGTACAATCAAAAGCTAACAACATTAAAAGTATCTTCCATGAAAAGAAAGGGAAAAATGTCACGGATATAGGTGACATTCTTGATGCCTATAGAAATCACTATATGGAACATTTCCATAAAGAAAATACACATATTTATCAATTAAATCTAGACAAAAAATGTTCTAATATAAAAAAAAAAATACCAGAAAAATTAAAACTAGATCTGCAAGCACCCATATCATAGAAAGAAATTCCAGAAACAATAAAAGAGGGTAAAATAATAAAGCTTCATGTATAGATGGCATAATTATGGAGATATATAAACTTTTTTCTTCAAAGATATAGTCCCTCTTCCATAAAACTCAATTACAAATTCAGTCACAAGCTTTAATACCACCTTCTTGGAGATATTCCTTTATCACACCAATTCTAATGGAAAACAAATCCCCAAACCTCTGTACCTCATATAGACCTATATCATTATTAAATAATGACTATAAGATATTTCTGACAATATTAACTAACAGAATGAAAATATCACTATCCAAAACAATAAATAATGATCAAACTGGATTTATATATCATAGACACACATATGACAATATTAAAAGGATAATTTCTCTTATGGATTGTGTTAATAAAGAAAATGAAGAAACACTCATAATTGGCTTAGATATAGAGAAAGTCTTTGATTCCCTAAATTGGGACTATTTATTCAAAATCCTAATGCTATTTGAATTTCCTGCACCCTTTGTTCATCTCCTAAATAATATATATATATATATATATATATATATATATATATATATATATATATAGGGTCTATATTAAATAAACGAATGCTTAAAATGTCGAGTACAACATACTCAAACACTTTTAAGCGAACGTTTATGTAATCGACAGCTGTAAATATCGTAAATAGGAGTTTCGAAATGTTTTGTTTGGCCAGCACTAAAATACGTCACGTATCACATCATGTAAACTACTTCAACCAAGAATTCCGTAAATAAAACTAAACACCAAAGTCTAACCATGAAACTATCGCAATACACCAACTTACATACTAACTGCAAAACGAAACACAAGTAAACATAACACAATGATCACTACACCACAGATATACATAACTAGCACTGCTGCTTCCGAAGGACGTGCAGTAACACAAAAGGAATTAAATACTGAACTACATATTAAATGAACTGGTTATTACCATGGTTCAAAAGAGGTACAAAAGTACATTGCTTGTTGTAAATTGAAGGAAAGTGCCCGAATATGTTGAGTGCATCATGTACATATTCATGTTTGTATTGCTTTCAGTTAGTGTAGCGTCCGACAGCACATGGGAGGAGGAGTTGGCCAAACAAAACTTTTCTACATTCTGAATTACGACATTTTGAGCTATCAATTAAATGAACATTTGCTTAAAAGTGTTTGAGTATGTCATACTCGACACTTTAAGCATTCGTTTATTTAATATAGACCCTATATATATATATATATATATATATATATATATATATATATATATATATATATATATATATATATATATATATATATATATATATATATATATATATACAAATAATTTAGCATATGTCAATTAAGGTACTTTTACCTCTAAATCTATAGATATAACAAAAGGCACTAAACAAGGATGTCCCCATGTCCCCAATTCTATTTGCTCTGCCTATTGAAATATTGGCAGATTTAATTTGTAACAATATAAAAATCAAATGAATAGATGTTTATGAACAATACAATTCTAAAATAATGCTATTTGCTGATGACATATTACTAACATTATCTAATGCAAAAGAGACATTAGGAGAATTAGATATATTAATTGACAAATTTTACATATCTTCAGGACTCCATTTCAATAAATCAAAATTAAAATTTTTATTTTTAAATAAAAAAAGAACTGCAGACTAAGGGGATCACATCATAGGGAAACAAGAATCTACCTTAAAATATCTAGGACTTGAGTTATGCAAGGTTAATAATGAATTAGTCTCAAAAAAACTACAATAATATCATCAATGCAATTAAAATCTCTGTGGAAAAATGGAACAAAATAATATTAACATTTGAAGATAGACTACAGTTACTAAAATGGTGTTATTGCCCAAGATCATATATATAGCCTTGGCAATACAACTCTTACCAGAAAAGAATATACTTAAAGAAATAAATTCATGCCTAATAAATTTTTTATGGTTTCCCAAAAGAAACAGAATAGCTTTAATACATCATATCAGACCATGGAAGCAGGGAGGATTAAACTTTCCTGATATAGAAACATATATAGAAGCATCAATAGATTGGATAAGTCCTAATTACTTTGCAAATTGGAAATAATTAATAACTGTAATATCAATAAAATAATTTGATTTACAAAAAAAAATTCAAATAATAGATACAAAAATTTGTTATGTCACATATTATGTATTAGTGTGCAATATAACATAACTAAACCCACTAAAACTCATATTATTAATTATTACATTGACTCACTTAGGAAAAGTATTAATTCAAATATAGATTTAAGAATCTGGTTTGATCTTTTAGCAATATTTATAGTCACAAAGAACTTTCCACATAATATATATATATATATATATATATATATATATATAAATTATTAATTCCTGGGTACAGAAAGGATTTGTTTAATGGCTCCAATGTATCAAAGAACTAAACATTTTAAATATGCAAGTAATATAAACAACATATAAAATTCCACAACAGGACTGGCTAATTTTACAGAGTGTTCTGTCATATTCACAAGATTTAAGTAGAATAATTAACAATTCTTCATTTAAAGAAATACCTAAATTTACAAAATACATATATGAAATCATACATAATGACTTTGACATGGGAAACAGTATTTCAAAATTTTACAAAATATTGATAAACTATAAAACAACACCCAAAACCTCATATTGGAAATATATAACAAAAGGGCACTCAATACAGTTAACTGAAGATATTAAAACAAATATCTTATAATCAATAAAATATACATCCTTTACACAATACTGGAAGGTTTTTAATTGTAAATGCTTGCACAGAGCATTCTTAACCCCAGACAGAATCAGTAAAATTAGTTCTTCCATAAAAGGAATATGTTGGAGATGTGAGCAAGTACTCAATGCAGATTGGAACCACATTTTCTTTGATCGTGTTAAAATTAAGCCATTTTGGAATGGTATTAATAACTTTCTACAAGCTTTATTTAATGAATCATTTTATTTAACTAAAGCTCTTGTATTATTAAATGTGGACAAAGGTCTTCATTTGAATAGGTCAAACATGTATCTAGTATGGACTATACTTGCAATTTCAAGGAAGTGTATAACAAGAAGACGGAATACAAACACAATACCAGCTTTGGAAGACTTCTACAGCCTATTGAAGACCACAGCATTATTGTAAATTAAAATGAAAGAACTCAGAATTTATCCAAAGCCATTCATCAACAGCCCTTGGGGAAAGGTCTTATCGTAGATTGACACTATACAATAATTGATCAGACACTCTGATAATGGATTGGACATATTTATAAACTAACTGTATACATTAAGATCTGTTATAATGTCAGGTTACTGTAAATAGTGTACATAGTTATTTAAGATATTATGTATAAATACTATGGAATTCATTTAAATGTATTTGAAAAAAAAAAACAATTTGAGAAAAAAAAGCATTTAACACTATCCCGCATTCATGGATAAAAGAGTGCTTAAAAATATACAAGATGCATCCTACACTGATTGATTATATTACCGAGACCATTAAACAGTGGTAAACTACTTTGCAGTTAAGCCACGATAAAGAACTAATTGTTATTTCAGGGATAAAAATCCAAAGGGGGATATTCCAGGGTGACTCTGTCACTGCTGCTCTTTTGTCTTGCCCTTAACTCAGTAAGCTGTCTACTTAACAGATTAGGTCATGGCTACAAAGTGTAAACACTTACCTTCTGGTTATGGATGATTTAAAACTGTATAGCTCATCAGATGAAGAACTTAGAGTACAACAGCAAGTGGTCAAACTTTTTCAGATGATATATGAATGTCATTTGGTCTTGAGAAATGTGCAAAAGCAACCCTTAAAGCAGGAAAGCTACAGCACCAAGAAAACATTAGCCTGGTATGGGACTGTGATATAAAATTGCTTGACTGTTTAAATATTTGGGAATTCATGAAGGCTCAAGAATAAAACATGAACAAATGCAAATAAAACTTAGTAAGGAATATTTTAGAAGACTAAAATTAATACTGAAAACAGCACTGACATCTAGGAACAAAGTCCAAGCTATACATTAATTTACTTTTCCTGTCCTAACTTACAATTTTGGAGTGATTGACTGGCCACAAAAGATATTGGATCAGTTGGATAGGAAAACAAGAAAAATGCTGCATGCTTATCAATAATTTATAAAAATCAGTTTATACCAAGACTATATATTCCCCATTCTGAAGGAGATACGGGCCTCCTAGAAATGTATAGATCTGCAGTCATAAGACTGCATACATATCTGCTGACCACAAAAGACCCAAAGTGAAAATTTTAAAACATGAGGAGAATAAGTCTGAGATGACTTCCTGCTTAGTTTAGTAGAAGCATGTTGGTGTCGAGGGAATGGAAATTAAGGTAGATAAAGCTCAGGCAGCAACTGAATGTGCTAAAAAAAAGAGAAAGATTATAAGGTGAAAGGTCAGATGAGAAGTCAGGGAATGTGGAAAATAATAGTTGCAAGTCCAGAAAACTCTTGGAACAACATCATGTTGATTAGGACTGAATACAGCAATGGTTAAGGAGACATGGAACCAAAAGATGAAAAGTTAATATTGGCAGCCCAGGATAGTGGACTACATACACATCAGTTTACAAAGTCCATTGAACATGTAGGAGAAACAGACAACTACAGATTTTTGCAAAACATTACTGGAAGCAGTTGCACATCTTGATGCTGGTTGTGATACACTAATGGCAGAAGGACTGTATACTGAAACGCATAATAATATGGCAAGACTGCTGCACTGGAGACTGTGCAAACATTATAATATTGAAGTAGCTGAAAAACATTGGAAACATGAGCCACAAAGCACTATAAAAATGATGAAGTTTATATCACATTTGATCTCCCATTACCAACAATTCAAAAAATAGATGAAAGAAAACCAGATATAATAGTCCATGGAAAGAAGACAAAAGAAGCATTGATCACCGAAATTGCTACCCCCAGTAACTACAGTGTCTTATATACAGAGAGAGACACAAAGTCATATAATACCTGAATTTACAGGCAGAAATTGGGGCAATGTGGAAGAAGGGTACCCAGACAGTTCCAATAGTAGTAGGAGCAATGAGTCTTATAAAAAATAATTTAAAATTCTACTTAAATATGTTACCGATACATGTAACTCCATATGAATTGCAGAAGGATTCAGTTCTGAGGACATAATGGGTGCTGCAAAGAGCACTTCTGGCTAACATCCAAGATTAAAACAATACTAATTTCATGAACTTTAATCACACTTTGACTTAGAAATGGGGTCCATTCTCATCATAGTATTAGAAACCCAAAATATTTGCAGAAATTAAATTGGAAAAAAAATATTAGAGCACTAGAAGGTTCATAGGTTCATAGCTCTTTTCTAGGTTAACGACCACAAGGGCCTTTTTAAGCCTAGCCATGCCTCCCTCATCTCTGACAAGTTCTGATACCCTTGATAAATGTAAACAGGAGCTTGGGAGATGAAACATTTACAAACAGGGGCCTGAGAGATGAAACATTCACAGGGTGCCTGTGTCCATTAGAGACACAGGTGCCAAACCAGGGATGAATTTCCTGTTCCCCATCCAATTGTCCAAGTTGCCCTTGAATTGGGTTAGGCAAGAACTCTGCTTCACATGAATGGGGAGTGTGTTCAAGACACATGGTAGTTTCTGGGATACATATCTATCTCTTCAGCAAGTCCTATTTATATCACAGGCAAGGTTTAAGTCTTTAGAATTGGTAAATCTGGTGATGTTGTTTTTTGGATACACAGGAGGTCCATCAGAGTGGGGTCTAACAATGCCCTGTATGCCAGGCATAGATCTCCCTTCAAAAGCCTGTAGGAGACAGAATACAGGGATAGGACATTGAGGTGGTCTGCATAGGACATTTTACTTACACCCTGTATTCTTTTAGTGAGGAACATCTGTGGACATTCCAATTGTTGGATATGCCTGGTTAGGTACATACCACAGGGGGCATTGTATTCAATGATAGGTCTGATGAATGCTGAATACAGTGAAACAATGACTTCCTTGAACTTAAATGCCATAACTTTGTTTATAAATTAAGCAACGTAGAATGATTTCCTCACTACTGTAGACATGTGATGATCAAACGCTAAATTACTGTCTATGTGTGTCCCTAAGTCCCTGACTATTGGGTCAGCTCTAAGGGGTATGGTGTCAATATAGTAGTTACCAGGGGTGGATGACTTTCCAAAGGATAATATTATGCATTTCTTGGCATTTAGTTTTAGTCCATGGCTCTGACACCAGTTGTTTGCCTGTGTCAGCCCTTCCTGGACAACATTTTGTGTCAGTGTAGGATTCAATGACATCTCCTAATTTGCAATCATCTGCACATTTAGTCTGCCAAAGACCATTGACATTAGCCTTGGCTTCAGATAAGTAAATTCCAAAAAGGAGCGGTCCAAGGACCAATCCCGATGGACTTCACATGTGACTGGCTTCTTTGTAGAGCTGGACTCCCCAGTTCTGTCAAATGTCTTGACCAGGTCAAGGTAGGAAGTGTGAACTATTTTGCAGCCTCATCCATTGCTTTGGTGACCTTCTCAAAGAAGTCCACCAGGTTGAGTAGGTATAATATGCCCTTGATGAAACCAAACTGGGTTGAGTCCATTGGCTGGAGGTTTACTATATCACTATTCATCATTTCCATGATAATACTTTCCATGGCTTTACATATAAGACTAGAGAGATCTATGAGTCTGTAGTTTCCAGGGTCTGTAGATGGCCCACCTTTGTGCAGAGGGATGACTGTTGCTGTTGTCCATTCATGAGGCACAAAGCCTGTTTGGAGGCTACAATTAAATAACTATTCCAGAGGGCCTGATAGGTCATATTTAATGCTATTTAGAAGGCATCCTGTGATATTATCTGGACCTACTGATGTAGTGTTCTTGACCTTAGAGAGAGCATTAAGGACCTGGTCCCTAGTGATAGCAGGGGGGTTATATTTGATGGTATTTCCTGAGGGAAGGTTGAGGGGGAGAGAGGGGCAAAGTTAGAGCTGAATTTATCAGCCAGTAGGTTTTGTATATATTCTAGCTCAGTATAGGTGGCTCCATTTACAATGAGCTCTCCACACACATTGTGTTTTGCCTTTGAGGTTGCAGACATAGCTAAAGAATGCTTTGTGGTTGTCCTTGGCCTGGGAGGCCAAACATGTTTTAATACTTTTGGCATGTTTGTACCCCATGTGGGAATCAACCACTGCTCCTTGTGTCTCTGAGCTGAATACCTTCACCATTATGCTAACCTCTGAGAAGGTGGGGCGGGACACCAAAGAGCAATAAGTTAACTTATGCCACTCTCATCTAAGACCCCAATGAAATCATAGAAAACCCATCCCAGTGGAGACTAAGGTATGTATTGCATTACTTATACTAGCTACAACCACATTTCAGAGCCCACAGAGGACATATTAGGCATAAAAAATATCACTCCAATTTCTCAATCCAGTGCTGCAATATGTAAGGGAGCATATCTGGATTCCATGTACTCTAGAGGAGAGAGCAACCACCATGCAACACTTTTATTCCATTACATATTTCTCTGAGATTCTTGGGGCCATAGATTGTTCACACTTTGAAACAAAAGTCCCACGTGGTCAAGAGGGGTAGAGGTACATCAGCATAAAAAGATATCATTCTATTAGCTATCAGGTGGTCAGTAATGCCCAAGGCATCATCTATAATATGTGTGCAGGCAACCTTGTCAGTTTCCATGACTCATAGGTTCATAGGTTCGTAGGTAGGTACTAGGCTATCGGCCCAAGGGCCTATGTAAGCCTAGCCAGCAAAGTACCATAGCTTACGCCACCCAAGAAAGTTATTTTCCTGTGCCACTGTCCAGCAGAGACACAGAAGTGATCCTCGGGGTGTATTTCCTATTTCCCATCTACTCATCAAGATTTTTCTTGAAGAGTGCTAATGAAGAACTTTGCTTGACATAGATGGGTAGCTTGTTCCAGAGTACAGGAAGTCTCTGGGACAGGAATCTATCCCTCCAGAATGTCCTGTTTATTGTGGTGACACGGTTTAGGTCCCTAGAGCATGTAGCTTGGAGGGATTGGGATTTCTTTAGGTGTAGCATGTCCAACAGCTCTGGGTTTTACATAGCTTTATTTGTTAGGCAGAGATCACCTCGGAGTAGGCGATATGCTACGGAGTAAAGCTGGAGTTTTTTGAGGCAGTCAGTATAGGGCATTTGTTTAAGGCCAGTAATCCTCTTTGTGAGGTACTATTGTGGCCTTTCCAGCTGCTGCAGATGTCTTGTGAGGTACATTCCAAAAGGGGCGTTTACTCTATAATGGGTCTAATGAGTGACGAGTAGAAGGGAACAACGACCTCTTTTTTCCTGGATGAGAACCCTTGTATGATGCAGTGTGCCACGTAGAAGGACTTCCTGCCTACTGTGGTGATATGACTATCAAAGTAGAGACTACTCTCACATATGACACACCTTTGACCTTTATCTAAGGTTTTGAAAGGATGACCTACCATAAAGATATCTAATGGGGAATGCAGGTTATGCACTGGAACCTTGGCTTGTGAAACCCATCAGAAATCCACACATCCTTACTAAGCAAGGGTACAATGATGCACAAGCTCTAATTAGAAACATTGCAAAGTGTGTGTTTAGCTTGTTCAAATCATGTTTCTGATGTTTAAATATATCTGGTGGTGTGGTGCCCTGCAGTATGATCCAGCCATCTAGGCCAAAATATTAACAATCTGTACTATGTTACACAATATAATTCTTAGGAAACAGCTGCAACAGGGGCAACAAGGCCAAGGACCACAGTTCCCAACATCATAACCAGGGCCAGCAGGGCCATGAGTCACAGATGAGGAATCTGATGAAGAACCTGCAGCTGGATATGATCCTGGCAAGATCCATGCACATTATGTGATAGGTCTGAGAAGGAGGGAGAGAATATTACACTCACTCACTACCTAAGTGAACACTTAGAAACTAAGCACATACAAACAGTAAAAGAAATGCATGCAAAATTATCTGCCTTTTCTTGCCCATGTAATGACTGCGCTCTGTGAGTATCAGACAACATCCACCCCAGTCGACACAACTTGCATCAGCACCAACAGCAGCATTAACCAGGGTAAGTGATAACCAAGGAAAGAAGAGATAAAAATGATTAGCCTCATATTCAAGTATTGGAATGTCAGCAGTAACTCATGAGTAATATGTGCAACATTAAAATAAATATATATGTATATATGGGTTCATGTCTATCGATCAACAACTCACTATATCGACATCCACTTCACCGACATCTGAAATACTCGACACCGCAAATCACGGACATTTAACAGGTAAGAGATTTAAATTCGCTAATCATGCCTACCATGTTTTAGTAAGTATGGCAGTGTTATGCATGTCTGGTAGGCATGATTAGCTAAATTTAAATCTCTTACCTGTTAAATGTCCGTGATTTGCGGTGTCGAGTATTTCAGATGTCGGTGAAGTGGATGTCGATATAGTGAGTTGTCGATCGATAGACATGAACCCGTATATATATATATATATATATATATATATATATATATATATATATATATATATATATATATATACACAAGTATATAACAACGGCTTGTTACAGCACATGCAATACAACCTATTCATCAAGCCAAAGCAGGCCCATCCCAAAACAACTCCCGCACTGTTAAATCAAATTTCTCAATCATCCACACAACTACATGAGGAAGCATACTTACATATCTCACAAACAGAAAATATAAAATTAATATGTAAGACACTACTTAGGAATATACAATCCAGATGAGTAATAAAACAATTTTTTGATGCATAGACCAAACACATATGCTTGGATTATCCAATACTGTGCATCATGAATAAAAGTTGTCCAACTTAGACACTACAGCAGTGCCCAGGGCAATCTCATCATCATCTTCCCAAGGGGCTGAGTAAGCAGTAATTGCTAACTAATAGTACAGTAGTACTAATAACATTACTACAAGTACAGTTATGATCATAACCTAACTAAGAATCATTTGAAGTAGAGCAGAAAAAAAGTGCAATTCAGTACAATACTTTGGATTAAATCAAGTATATAAATAAGCAAGCATTAGCTATCCACTGTGTGTCAGTCATAGGCATCCAAAGTCACAAAGAAATGTGAAAATGGCAGGGCACGGTCATCATCACTTGCACAGGGTGGTGGCAGTAGTTATAAGAGGCAAGCCTGGCACCAACAAAGTGTGTGTGTGTGTGTGTGTGTGTGTGTGTGTGTGTGTGTGTGTGTGTGTGTGTGTGTGTGTGTGTGTGTGTGTGAGAAATCAGGTTAACAGCAAGTATTCATTATTGCTGCCAGTAGCCACAGATGTAAATCATTCAATATTAATGATTTATTTATACATGAGTTTGTGTAAGGTGATATGGCGAAGATATGCTATACTGTGTTTAGGTTTGCAGGAACACATTCAAGCCACTTGTTGCAACACTATGCCATGGCAGTCTGGACAGGTGTGAGCTGTACATGGTAGAGGATTCAGTTCACTGTCAGTGCCCCCAGCCATATGACCTACCTCTGTCAGGAGTTGCACTGCTAGTTCCATGACCCTAGCTAGAAGTCAGGACACTACCTGAAAGTGAACAATGTCTGCTTGATGAGCTCTCATCAAGACTGCTTTCACAATCATGATTACATGCTCTACCATGTCTAGGGGTGGGCACCTCAATCACTGATGGAGCAGTGGAAGTATTGCCACTATGGGAGTAGGATCTGGTATAGCCATATCATCTAACACCAGATTATGTAGTGGCTCTTTGGACACATGGATACTGACCCTACCCCAGCAGATGTTCCATTGCAGAAAATTCATAGGCTTATAGGTGATTGCTAGGCTAATGGCACAAGAGCATTTACAAGCCTAGCCAATAATACCTAACATATGACAGTATTATAGCCTAATTCCTCAGATATAGGACAGGGTAATATCAGGGTAGTGGATCTTTGGGTTCTGGAGCCCTGAATCATTTTACAGACTGCCTGGGTCCATAAGGGACATCGGTAGTATCTCAAGAGGGAATTTACAGTTTCCCATCCATTTATCCAAATTCTTTCTGAAGAGAGTTAGGGACAGGATTTGTTTTATGAAGATGAGAAGTTTATTCCATAGATGAGGTAGCCTCTGGGATACAAATCTATCTATTCTTCTTTTAAAATCACAGATAAGGTTCAGGTCCATGGAACATGTAACTCTTGTATTATTTTTCTAGTGAATATGTAACACTTTCATCAGGGCTGGATCAAAGAATGCCTTGTAGGTCAGGCATAAGTCATCTCTCAATAAATGATATGAGACAGAGTAAAGGGTTAGGGCCTTTACTTGGTCTGCATAAGACATATGTCTTACTCTTTGCATTTTTTTTAATGAGAAACCTCTGGGGCCACTCCTTTTGGTGTAAGTGCCTGGTTAGGTACATGAAGAAGAAAGCATTGCATTCCATTATGGGCCTGATTAGGGCTGAGTACAATGACTTCCTTTGATCTTGATGCTATGTCTTTACTTATAAGTTGAGCTACACAGAAGGATTTCCTCATTAGCGTAGCTACCTAGTGGTCAAAGTGTAGATTACTATCTATCTGTCTGTGTTCCTAGGTCCCTCATCACTGGGTTTACTTTTAGGTGTGTGCTATCAGTATTATAATTTGCAGGGATATCTGATTTACTGAAGGGTATGATTACACAGTTTTTAGCATTTAGTCTCAGACCATGGATTTGACACCAGTCATTTGTTATTTTTAAGCCTGTTTGTAGGATGTCAGCATCATTTGAGGATTCAAGGATTGCTCCCAGCTTACAGTCAGTGGCGAACTTGGTGAGCTAGATGCCCCAGCACTGGCCTTCATTTCAGAGAAGTATATAACCAATGGGAGATGTTCCAACACTGAGTCCTGTGGAACACTGCTAATAACAGGTTTCTTATCAGAGGTGGATTCACCTATCCAGATAACGTGTCATCTCAGTGAGCTAGTTTGCTATCTATCTAATGATGTAGGGGCTTATACCTAACTCAGTAGGTTCATCTATGATCCCTGAGTGGGAGAATGTGCTTAAAGCTTTGCCTAGGTCTAAATAAGTGGTGTGCACTACCGTTTTACCCTCATCCATGGCCCTGGTGATTTTCTTGAAGAAGTCCACCAGGTTGAGAAGGCAAGACCTCCCTTTGACAAAGCGAAATTAGGTATGGTCCAGTGTTTGGAGAGTTCCTATGTCATAATTGATCATGTCCATGATAATTCCTTCCATGGCCTTGCTGAGTGGGTCTGTAATTCCCTGGGTCAGTTGATGGGCCCTCTCCCTTATGCAGAGGGACCACTATTTCAGTCTTCCATTCATCTGGAAAAAAGCCCATCTGGAGGCTGTTGCTAAAGAGGGTTTCTTGTGGCCCTGACAGATTCTGTTTTAAGAAACATCCTGGAATGTTGTCAAAACCCATGGAGGCTGTGTTTTTGGCTTTTGCAAGCGAAGTAAGGACTGGATCCTCATAATGACCAGCAGGGGGGTAGTTGCAGGCATTTCTTTTGGTGAGGTAGCAGCTGATAAACTTGTCAGCCAGCAGGTTTGCAATAGTTTCAGGCTGGGTATAAGTGTTGCCATTCATGTTTAACTGGGGACATTGCTGACCATTTCCTCTGAGGTTAAGAACATGCTTACAAAAAGCTTTATTGTTATCTTTCACCTGGGAGGCTGTTTTTGCCTCATAGTTTTTTTGACAGATTTGAGCAACCCTTTAGTTTGTTTGTTTATACAGGTGAGTGTCTTTTTGCTCTGTTTTGTCTCTTCCTTCTTAGCTTTGGAGAGGATTTTTTCCATTTGTTGATTAGCCTATTTATGCTAGGGGTCCTCCAGGGTGGTTTATTTTTGGCAGTCATCAAAGGTTTGACTCAGACAGGTACTGCCTCATCTAAGCAATTAGGAGTGTGGTTGTACAGTGATTTATGTACAGCTCAGAGTAGGCCTCAGTGTCATTCTGGCTTGGAGGGGCTTGGAAGTTTAATAAGCTGTCACTTAGTTTGAGGTAATTTGCCTTAGCAAAATTGGTAGCCCCCATATGCAATGTTAGAGTAAAAGCAGCCATATCCCCTTGGCTAACAAACTCCACCCTCTCCCTAATGGCTCAGAGAGATAACACCTGAAAGCTCTGGACTAAAACGAAACTCTCCTCCCAACTCCAACAGTACAGACAATTAGACAACCTTACTAAAAAAGCTGTCACCCATGATAACAGAAACTACTACATTAACCCTCCTGAGTCACACCTAAACAACCCTAAGAAGTTCTGGCATACAATTAACCAAATCCTTCATCCAGGCAACCCCTCCTCTCCCCAACCTAGCTCTACAAACACCCCTCTTCAAATGGCTGCTTACTTTAACTCCTATTTTATAGACTCCATCAGAAAACTAATCAACCATCCTAATTCCAATGCAGATACTACTCCACCCGCCAACCCTCTTAAACCTCTAACACCTCCTCTGCCTTCTTCCTGAAAACTGTATCCACCAACTAAATTAAATCCCTGCTTCTTAAACTTAAACCTTGCTCACCCTCAACAGATTGTCTCCCTCCACTCTCTCTCCAGAAAGCTGCCAACTCCATTGTCCTACCCATCTCTATTCTCATTAATCAATCCATTTCTGAGGCCAAAGTCCCTGCAATCTGGAAACAATTCTGCACCTTGTCCATCCATAAAGTAGGCAGCTCTACTAAACTATCCAACTTTAGGCCCATTGCAATTCTATCACCCATTTTTAAGATCTTGGAAAAATGTGTACACAAACAAACTTACAATACCTAATATGAGAACCTAATCACCCCCACCCAACATGGCTTTCACCCTGGTCACAGTACCTCTACTGCCCTCATCCCCTTCATCAACACCATCTCAAAAGCCAGAGACCAGAACAAACTAGTGTCTTGCCTCTTTCTTGACCTGTCAAAAGCTTTCAACACTGTCTCTCACCCCCTCCTCTTAAATAAACTGTCTGAACTCAACCTATCTACCTATACTATCTCCGGGTTCTCTAGTTACCTCGGCAATCATTTCCAATCTGTTAAATGGATTTCTGCTATTTCCCGAGAACTTCCTATAAATATGAGGGTTCCCCAAGGTTCAGTAATGAGCTCACTTCTATTTAACATTTTCGCTAATTATCTACCTCTAGTCCACAGTCATCACTGGTACAATATAGCAATGACGACACAGTCATCGCCATAGCTGATACTCTGTCCGATATACAGAACACTTTGTCTATGGAAACCTGCCTCAACCTAAACGGTTAAATCCTAAACCCAAAGAAGACTAAACTCTTGCTCTTCATCACAAAAAAATGAATTATCTTAAACCTTCTTTCTCTATCACTTCCCGCAATAACACACCCATCACAGTTGAAACTCACGCCAAGCTACTCAAGGTCATTATTGATGACCAGCTAAAATTTGACTTGCATGTACTCAGTAACAGTAAGAAAACCCAAGGAAAACTTGGATTCCTATACAGGAACAAATACCTTTTATCCAGTAAAGCCAAGACAGTCCTATCCCATGTCTACCTATTACCAACCCTATTCTATAGGTCTGAAATCCTCACTAACTTACAAACCACACTTCTCTTTAAACTAGACTCCACTTACAACAAGTTGGGCAAATCTGCTGCCGAACAATAATACTATTCTCATCACTGCTTAGCACTTAGGAAACTGAACTGGTTAGAGCTTCCCCATAACGTTCTCCTCTCTCTGCTTCAGATAATTCACTCTATACCTGTACCAGCCCTCCTTCTGTCCCAGAATTACCTCTATCATCTCCCTGCACTCACCACATAGCTCAGAACAACATCTCCTTTCCATATATAAGCCAAAGATCAACATAAGTAAAAGCCTTTACAGCTATTCACCAGCTGAGAACTGGAATAAACTTCCACTAGACATTCAAAATATTAAGCCCAAACACCAGTTCAGAAATGCAGTAAAAAACATTTAAGCAATACAGACTATGTCATTCTAATCATCCCTCTGATTGACCTTACTTTTCTCTGTCAACTTGCCTCCCTCCCATCTTCCATACCTGTGTCACCCTACTTCCTTTCTCTTCTACTATGTTTATCTAATTACTTTTACTTGTTATAGTTTCTCTACTTTGTACCCACATTTTACTATAGATGCAAACAGAATGTATTGTGCCTAACTAATTCTTTCCCACTGCTACTATTCAGGTGCCCTGATGATAAAGAATGTAAATCATTCTATTTGTTTACCTTTTACTCTGTACTGTACCAGGTGTACTTTTCTGATTTTTAGACTCTGTTTGTCACTCATTTTAACTCAGCATAATTTTTTTCTTCTGGTAACTTTTGTTTATATACCTGTGTATTATGGCAATGTAGTTATGTAATTAAGTGCCTATGTTTTTGTGGAGCTTTTCTTCCTAGGTCTCCACTGAAAAAGGGCTCCAACTCAGTTGGACTAACCCAGTCAACAAACTTCAAATAAATAAATAGAGCAGCTCAAGCGAGTCATGCTGTTGAACCAGTCTAGCAGTGTACCTCTCCTTTATGAACACTGAGGCACCTTCTCCTTTTGTTTTACCTGAGATGAGGGGGATCAAAATGTATGAAATGCACTGTAGAATTTGATAGCCGGGATGCTTTCTATGGTTCTAAATAATGTTTCGGTGACTGCACATATGTCTGCATTTTCCAGGCTGGGGAGTGCTTCCAGGGAGTGCAGTTTTTGTTTACACTTCTAGAGTTGAACAGCAGTACCTTTAGTTAGTCATGAGTGATTTTTGTTATGTTGGAAGGTTTAACAACTTGGCATGGATTAAAAATGGCACTGTGGGGATAGATAACATTTTTGCCAGTATCCAGAAGCCAAGTGGTAGCAAGTGCAAACCATCTCTGAAAAGCATAATTTGTCAATCATGTCTCCTCAGGCTGACAGATATTGGATCCTCTTGTTGTGACACGAGAAAGTAAGCCAGTTGTTGAAGTCAATCACTTTTTGCTAGTACCGTGGCATCATCACTGATGAAGGCAGGATGCTACTCAAGGATGATTCATACCCACCTGAAACACATATTCAGAAAGCTCCATCATGTCTCTCTTCCTGTAGTCCCATGAGGTACAGTATGTCTTAGGACATTTACTATGACATGTCATACTGATACTTGTGATTTAAAGACCTAAGTGCATGTTTGATCTGGCAGATCCTGACTATACACAGACAGCTCTCTGTGATTTTCTCCTTGTTTAGCCTGGTAAGGAGGACATCAGTATATCTTACAATGGACTCCCTAATAACTATAATGTTTGGCTGTGTGGTGTATTGCCTTATGGGCTTGAAAGAAGTGCTACTTTGATTTTCAAAGTTATGTGTTGTGTGAGATATTCTTTTTTTGAGTGTGTGTGGGGCCACTGAGAAATGCTTTTAGAAGGTCTTGGCAGTTTGAGTAGATTACAAGTGAGTACTCTGCACATGTGGATGTATGCGCTTGTTCTCTAGTGTTAGTAGTGAATGTTTTGGGTGTAATGCTGACAACCTGGTTTGCATTTTTTGTGTGTGTATGTGAGAGCTTTGCCTCCAATGACGTTATGTATCAACACCTCTCGCACACTGTGTTTATATATTTTAAAATTAAATGGTTGTCAGTAAACATGAGGCAGTTACTACACTGCCTCACGATGCCCATCTCCAACAGACCAGAAACAGAGATAGCAAGGAAGTGCATATGCATTATCCTAGATCTGTAGTAGATCGGAAGGAGTAGAGTAGAGTCACGTAAAAGCCTAAGTCAGAATGTTTAGTAGTGCACTATTAAATTACTTGCAGTGGTGCTGCTCTCCGCACAAACTGGCAGCTCTTCAAGGAGCTATAAACAGTGGAAGACTATGGACAGAGTTTCTTTAATGAGGATTTTAAAATGGAGAGGTTTGCTTAATATACAGTGGATGGGTAATTGTTAAATAACACTGAGATAGATAAAGTGCAAAAAAAATGTATATTAACTTTGTAGGTCGGCAGATGGTTTAAGATGATGGACTCAAGCTCTTGTAGTCAAAGGTGTCCAAGCTAGGCAGAGGGAAGCTCTGAATATATGAGCACAGTCTCACAAAAGTGATAGTTTTTATACAAGCAGGATGAATCATTTTTACACAGTTGACCTTCAGACCAATCAGATAAACACACAATAAACCTTCCACCAGCAGTTTCCAACTTGGCTGCCAAATAAGCCCTCTACTTCCACCAGAGTACATAGAAAAACTTTTTGATGTAATGCAAGCTGCTTTTGTGCTCAAGTGTAATAACAAATGCTTTAAAACAAAAGGCAGAATTCCTGCAGTATCAAAAATCCTTGGAAATTAGCTCACAAACCCTGAGAAAAGTTCCTAAATACAGAAAAATGCATGCAGATGTAGAAGAACTACAAACACAGAAAAAATTTTCAAAACTTATAATTATTTTGGCAAACTCAGGGGAACTTTAGTTAACTCAGAATAGCTTTTGTAGTATCAGAGGGCATCAGAAAATATCAGAATACTGTTAAACTGATCTAAGATCAGTACAGTAACAAACAGATGGCATTTTTTTAACAAGTTCAGCCTGAAAAACCAGTAATAAATTCAACCTCATCAATAAATGCAGCACAGAACTGCTAAACAGCACTGAGACAGAGCAAGTACAAAAAATATATTTAGATCTGACGTTTTTAATTTTTCCATTGGGTTTCTAATACCGTAACAGAAATGGACCCCATTCCTAAGTCAAAGTACGATTAAAGTTTATGAAATTAGTATTGTGTCACTCTTTGATGTCAGCCAAACATGCTCTTCGCAGCAGCCGCAATGTGCCCAGTAATGACTCCTTCAGCAATTTGTGCGGTGTTACATGAACTGGTAACATATCTAAATAGGATTGTAAATTCTTTTTCATAAGACCAGTTACTCCTACTATTATTGGAACTGTCTGGGTATCTTTCTTCCACATGTCTCTCATTTCTGCCTGCAGATCAAGGTATTTTCTGACTTTGTATCTCCCTGTATGCAAGACACTGTAGTCACTATGTGTGGTGATTTCAATGATCAATGCTACTTTTGTCTTCTTTTCTTGGACCACTATGTCCAGTTTTCTGGCATCTATCTTTTGAACTTTTGGTATTGGGTGATGCCATGTGATATAAAATTCATCATTTTCTATGATTCTTTGTGGCTCATGTTTTCAGTGTTTTTCAGCCATTTCAATACTATAATATTTGCATAATCTTCAGTGTAACAGTCTTGTCACATTATTATGCCTTTCAGTATACAGTCCCTCTGCCATTAGTGCATCGCAACCAGCAACAAGGTGTGTGACTGTTTCCAATTCGATTTTACAAAACCTACATATGTCTGTTTCTCACAAATGTTCAATGGACTTTATAAACCAGCGTGTACATAGCCCACTATCTTGGGCTGCCAATATTAACCTTACATTTCTTGATGTGAATTCACCTCTCCTTAACCATTCCTGCATTCGTTCTTGATCAACATGAGGCTCTTCCAGAAGTTTTCTATACTTGCAACTATATTTATGTTTTTTCCACATTTCTTGCCTTATCATCTCATCCTTTACCTTATATTCGTTCTTTTGTTTTTTAGTACATTCAGTTGCTGGCTGGTTTTTATCCACTTCTGGTTTTATTTCCATTCCTGCTTGACATCAATATGCTTCTGCTAAATTAAGCAGAGACATCATCTTAGATGTATTCTTCTCATGTTTCAAAACTTTCAATACATTTGGATCTTGTGAGGTCAGTAGATATGTATGGAGTCCCACATGTAATCAGTTTCAAGGAGGCCCATCCTGCCTTCGGAACGGGGAATATATAATCTTGGTATACACTTATTTTTTTAAATCATTTGGTGAGCATGAAGCATTCTTCTTGTTTTAATATCCAATCTAACACTTTTTGGGGCCAGTCAATCACTCCAAAACTACAAGTTAGGACAAGAGGAGCAAATTGCTTTATGGCTTGGATCTTGTTCCTAGATGTCAATGCAGTTTTCAGGATTAATTTATGTCTTCTAAAGTGCTCCTTACTGAGCTTCATTTGCATTTGTTCATGTTTTATTGTTGATCCTTCATCAATTCCCAAGTATTTATACAGTCCCTCTTGCTTAAGTTCTTTTATATCACATTCTTGTCCTAAACTAATATTTTCGTGGTGCTCCAGTTTTCCTTTCTTAAAGGTTGCTTTTGCACATTTATCAAGACCAAATGACATTCCAATATCATCTGAAAAAGTTTTGACAACCTTCAGCTGTGCTTTTGGTTGCTCATCTGATGAGCTATGCAGTTTTAAATCATCGACGAAGAGAAGATGAGAAGTCTGCTTTATGGGTCCACAGATGGTTTTAGATGAACCAAATGTCTTGTAGTCAGGTGTATAAGCCAGGCATAGGGAAGCTCCAAATGTATGAGCCAAATGTATGAGCACAGTCTCACAAAAATTTAAGGCTTTTATACCAGCATGATGAATGGCTTTTACATAGTTAAATCCTTTTGTCAGTCAGATAGAAACACAATAAGCTTTCTACCAGCAGTTCTAACTCAGATGGGTTGAATTTACCCTTCGCTCCTACCAGAGTGCATAAAAACCCCTCTTAATGTAAAACAACCTGGTTTTAAGTTCAAGTGTAGCAACAAATGCTTTACAACAAAAGGCAGAACTCCTACAATAATGGACATCCTTGGAAATAAGTTCACAACCATGAAAAATGTTCCTAAATACAGAATTACTAGTAGAATGAAAGACTTTACACAGTTAAGACCTCATGTCAATCAGATAAGCACATAATAAGCCTTCCACAAGTAGTTCTCAACTGAAATGGGTTGAATCAGCCCTCTGCTCCCACCAGAGTGCAGAAAACCCTCCTAATGTAAAAACTAACTAGTTTTGAGCTCACGTCCAGTAACAAATAATTTACACCAAAGGGGAAAATTCCTGCAGTATCATGAATTATTGAAAATAAATTCACAAACCCTGAGAAAAGTTCCTAAATACAGAAAGATGTATGCAAAAGTTGGAAAACTTCTACAAACTCAGAAAAGCTTTACAAAACTTAAAAATATTTTGTCAAACTCAGGAGAACTTTAGCAAACTCAAAACAGTGTTTGCAGTATCAGTGGAAGTTAGGAAATTCACAATCCAGTGTGTCATTCATCGATACAAGGAATCACATACACAGTTCAGGCAGTCTCACACATCAGAATGCACACTATCAAGTACTCTGATTATCTAACTAGCTCTCTAGAGGGCCTTGTAGAACTTGTCTGTACCACCACAACCACCATACACATATGTTGGGTGGCAGCTACTAACATACAAAACATCAGGGGAAGGGTGGAAAGCATGCCTCCTCTGAGCACCTCAACCAACAACCCAGTGTAATACTTCATCCTCATGAAGACTAGGAAGAGACACTGTCAGGTCTGCAACTAGATAACCACACTAATCTAAACAACTATGTCATCCTTAAAGTGTCCTATGTCAGATGACTCCAAGTCATGGTTATGCATAAGCATACTGACCATGTACAAACTGTTGGGAGGAGATGTGGGAGCCACAGACTTCTTGTCAGACTGACACTCTGAAACCCCAGAATGTGCTTCTTTATCACCACTGTCATCATCATCATCATCAGAGTCTACCACTCCTCCGATAAAAAGGAATAGGAGCTCCATGGTGCCTGTAGCAGGCTCACCTGTAACAGAAATACAAGCGAAAAGTGATCAGAATTATGCTTTGTACCCCTGAGTTAAGAAATACTAGATGTAACATCAATTAAAAATGTCATTAAGTTACACTTAAAGATCAATCATATAAATTAATGCAGCTACAAAAATGTATGCCCAAACCATTTGCAGGTGATTGTGAAACCTCAGTAATAAATGTACTTAGACAGACAAAATGGAGATGGATAGAGGCATGATAAGCATTAGACAAAAGATGACACATGAAAAACAACACTACTTATAACTCTAAACAAAATATTTTCTAAGATATATTGGTATTCCTCTTCCCTCTCCCGATCCATCTCTCTCTGTCTCTTTCTCACTCACTTTCTCTCTCTCTCCATATATATATATATATATATATATATATATATATATAGACAGACAGATACATAGATATATGAATGGCATACATGAAGCATCAGCAGTAGACACTCTTTGCTTGTCTTCCATCTCTGCACCCACATCGAGCATGCCACTGGGAACCCCATATGAGCTGACTGGATCCCTTACAGTAAAAAGGAACTGCTCTGTCTTAGTGTGTGGCAGTTTTGTAATAGCACCACCACCAGTAGCTCTCTGTTTTCATGCTATAGCACTGGATCTTTTTTTGGCCTACTGATTGTGTCAATGTCCGATGATTCTTTAGCCACATCCATGGCCAACCACAGCATTCACATCATCAACCAGCTGCCTCCAGTTACAGTCTTGGAATGACGTGTCAGGTTAGACTTTATGTAAAGGGTATGATCCATGTTTTTTGGAGGACCTGTACTATAACCTCATTCTCAGCATCTGAGAAAGTAGGTTTACATGACCCAGATTATTTAAGTGCCATGTCCCTATATAGGAGTAAAAATATACACATGTATCAAAATGTCTGCAGTGGCTGGACAGAAAACAAATATGCAGCTATGCAGGCATTCCTTAAAAGCAGATACATAACTGATCTATGTGAATATACATGCAAGATATTACTATATACTCACCCCCATCTCCAGCAATAACAGACATGAATAAGGATAAATAAATGTGTCAGTCTAGGATATATCAGCATTGTCAATGAATAAAGTGTATGAAATTACATTTGCTGTCTATATTCAAACATCTACTAACAATATTAAGGACATGTGGGCAGAACAAAACATTCATATCTAATACAAGTCAATGTCAATATTCAAACATCTGCTAACAATACTAAGTACATGTGGGCAGAATAAAACTTTTGTATGTAATACAAGTCAATGATCCTTTATTAATAACAGCCATTAAACCCTTCTTACAAAAATGAATTAACAAATTGTACACAACACGTATTTAAGTAAAGAGAATCAAAGACTCCCAATAAAACAACCATTCCCTACACCAGCAAACCTAAATGTCAAGAACATTTCTAATGGAATACCAATTGCTTATGTCAGACATGTACAACAGCCTTGCCATACAATATTTGCTGAAATGTAATGTTGACATTGCTACCTCTAATACAATTCTTAAATGTGTTCAAATCCTCAAAGAAATGTTGCTGTAAAGCCATGTAACATTGCATGAAGATCAAGCCAATAGGAACTGTCAAACCTGCTATATCAGCACAAATGGTCAAAGAGCAGCCGTCACTCAATTTTCTCGTAAAAAAATTCATAGCATTTTAACTGTTTAAGAATTATTTGCAAAGAACATAACATACCTTGACAGGATTTGTATTAAAATGCACCAAAGTAAAGCAATTACAGCAGACATAAAGAGCAATATCTGAAGTTGATGAATCCATGCAGTCTTCTCTAGTATGATGCAGGTTCCATAGCCCCAGGTTGTACTTATATAGTGTAGACTATCCCCTCTGGACATGGAGAATATGTAAATTAGGTGTCAGCTGAATATTATTCATAAATCACTGAATCTGCTCCTAGTGCTGGGCAGGTAAACATGGTGTGATGGCATGCACAATGCTTTGCTCATGCTCTAGCAGTACAGGATGGAATATTCAGAAGTGGGGCTATGTAATGGCGTGCAAGTGTGACTCATTAACAGTAGTGCATGGATAAAGTATTTAACACTCCTGCTACATTGATGTACACATGTTGAGGATGTCTCAGGGAGAATAGACTTACAAAACAGTTTGTGATTATCATTATACAATCTTTATGAATATATGCTTAAGAGTTAACTGTGACTCTGAGTGAAAAGTGTAAGTTATATCAGTTATTAAACAAAAACATCCAAACAGATTTTTTTAAATAACAACAAGTTATAATGCACTCATTTCATAATAGTATCAGGAGTACTGGTCACAAAAAAGGTAAGAAAACACTTTTGTATCACATACATTTGTTTGTACCAGGACATGAAGTGTTAGCTTAACTGGTGTAAATATCCAATTCAACCAGACATCTATTTTGGAAAGAGAAAGGACAAGTATAAGAAAACTAATATATGTATATATATATATATATATATATATATATATATATATATATATACATGTATGTCCCTTAATGTAACATGTTACTGTTACTTCAGTACTTGATTATATTTGCTCTACTTTCTATACATCATGTGTGTGCATTTATTTGTTTGTTTATTTATTTATTTATTTATTTGCATTTGTTTACCGGAAAAGTCCAACTAGGCTAGAAGTCCATTTTCAGTGGAAGTTTGGGGAAAAAAGCTCCAGATACAAAAAGTTTACACTATATAGATGCATGATTAAGAAACATAAGAAAAAATAAACATATAAGTAAAAATAAGGCTCAAGTTAGTAAGCATGATTTCAAGAGTGTTCATAAACTTCAGCAAGAACTGTAGGAATTTACAGAGATGCAAAAATCAACATTCATCATACATTTTATAATAAGACATATGGGGTGATTAGAAAAAGTGAGGATATGGTAAGGTAGGTATAGTTAGGAGGCAAAGCAAAGAAGTGGGCTAGAAGAAAGAAGAGGAATAGGGATATATATATATATATATATATATATATATATATATATATATATATATATATATACATACAGAGAGAGAGAGAGAGAGAGACAGATATTGATACATATCTGTAGCTGTGGCTGAAGGTGTTAATGCAATAAGATATGAGTATTAGCATCAATAATGCAAAGTTTTATTCCAAATTTTAACATTTTATTTTTGATATTTTGCAATTCCTATTCACAGTTACAAAAATGTTTTTGTGTTGGAACCTGAACAATTATTATTAATACCACATTTTATAAACATGATGTAAAAATATGACATGGATTAAAGTTTGAGGAAATGAAATGATCCACATAATGAACAGGGAAATATGGATAATTAATCCAGATCAATTGAATTATTTTATATTTATTGATTTTATTTATTACATTTATTTATGGGGAAAATCTACCTGGCCTAAAAGAGCCCATTTTCAGCAAAGGCCTGGGGAGAAAAGCTCCGATAAGAACATAGATACAGAAAATATTAAACATTAAATGGTACAAAAGTAGATACAGTGCTACAAATAGTGATTACAGTAATATATACAGAATAGTGTCTATATCATGTTGTCAAACTTTTAAAAGTCTGAACATCATATGGTCGACACTATATGATTGAACTTTTAAAAAGATCTCCGCACAGTGCGGAATGGGGAGATTTCCCTTTTCTGCACTGTAGTGTGATCTCAGAGTTGGTATATTTAAGGAGCAGGGTGTGTGGGTGCTGCAGCCCCCCACATGGGGGGTGCAGGGGGGCTTGCACCCCTGCTAAACTGTTCTGTCAGGTATTTTCTTTGTTTTTTTTTATTACATTTTCATACTTTTAAAAGTTTGATCATATGGTGTTGACCATATGATGTTTGAACTTTTAAAAGTTCAATTATGTAATATAGAGGCTCCAGAATATATTCACACAAGAAGGAATTTTGTTGGTTACCAGATGAATTCAATTAGAGAGGTATAAACAGAGATATAATAATCAGCATTATTGTATCAATATCAACATGTGATAAAAAATAATAATTATGGAGACGATATCATCAGTCAGCAGTAGCCAAACACATAGAAGTTTAGTTATCATATAAGGAGAATGATGAGGTTAGGTTATAGAGCTAGAAGAGTTGAGATGATTTTTTTCTTTTGAAGGGGTGATGCTGCCTGTGTTTTTTATAGAAGGTGGAAGTGAGTTCCATAGCTTGGCAATGGTGAAGGAATATATCAGAAACAGTTCCGAGAGTGAGGACTAGATTTTCACTGCAGTCATGCTGGACATGGATATGCTTCTAATGTTCCCTATCTATCTTCAATCATGGTGTCTCCCAACCTTATGTGTCCATCACCATCCCTGTCTATCTTGTATGCCCTGTAGCTTTACAATGCTGTGTAACCTACACAACCTATATAACTATCTTATTCCTGAGCACCTTCCCTAACAGACCTCTCTTTAAAAATAAATAGAGGTATCTGTCCCAAAAAAAAGAAAAATCCACCTCACACATAGCAAACCACTTTATCTATGTGTCTGCTTGATACATTTGATTTGGTCCAATTGGACACATGAGACTAGTCAGTTATTGTCACTTACCCTGATATGGTGAATATCCAAAGTCATCAAATTATTGTTGCAAGTATAAAGTTATCTTGTGAAAAAGTGGATAGTTGTACTCTCCTACCATGATCCTGCACATTCCTCTATTATTTTCCCTATGTCCTACCCTCGGCTTGATTCCGTTTTCACCATTGTCCTATCAACCCCTTTTCACACTTTTAATCTGTTCAGAAATCAAATTATACACAACACACATAGTCAGAGATAGCCCATAAAACAACCCTTCACTTTTTGTCCTGTGTATTTGTGTAACACTTGGCATTGCACACCAATGTTAAATGCTGGCAAATTGGTGTTTCATGTCCCTTGCAACAAATGAAGATTTTAATTTGGACCGCACTTGTATGGTTATTATCATGCAAATGAGTTTAACATTGGTGCACTATTGAAATACAGAATGATAGCAGTATTGTGAGACATTTACTCCTACATATTTTTTAGGCTACTTGATTCAATGTGCATTTTATGGGGTGTTACAGTTATCATTACCATGATGAAGGCTGCTGTCTACATTTTCCTACAGACTCTCTTGCTTCTATCTTCTGTCAGTGTCCCTGCAATTGTGTGATTTTTTTACTATGTGAAAGATGAGTTTCTTGTTTGGTTTGCTGAGATAACGCTCTGGTCTGTCGAATGGTTTTGCATAGTGTTACGGGCTCGAATCCAGACATATGTCAAACATTAATGGTTTTTCATAAAAATTATATGTGTGAAATCAGATAAAAGGTCTTATTACACCAGTCAACAAAACATAGACCATGCCAATCCTAAAATCATCTGGTCATCAATAAACAACTTATCCAGTATGGTATACATTGTCATATGTAATTCCTGTCCAGCTTTTTATATTGGTAAAACAGGAAATTAAAAGAAAGAACTTGTGACCAGCTATCTGGAATACAGAGAAAGACAGACAGTAGTGCCATTTATAAACATTTAAGTGATTTTGATGATACCCTTTCTTTTAAGTTTATGGGTTACAGTATATACCCTCTAATTTTACAGGAGGTGATATAATAACCAAAACTGAATATATAGAACACTGCTGGATAAATTAACTAAGAACAGATGAAAGTTCTGGATTAAATGTTGCAAGCAATATTAAACCCATTTTAAAGATGAAATATTTTAGGTTGTTAACTTTAACTATGTGTTTGATTCATTAATTATTTTATAACTTTTGCAAGCATTTAAATGAAGGGCTGTTGCACTGATGTTTCTTAAAATGTGAAAAAGCATTTGGGAAAGCCTGTTGTCTTGTTGTCTTCAATAAAAATGTTCTGAATGGTTCTTTGAGCTGATTTTTTTTTTTTGTTCTAAGTTCTCCTACTTGTATCAGGCTCAGTTGTACCTGCTTGAGCTTTCTTATTTGTGAATGACAATAAACAAAACTAGGCACAATTTAAAAATATTGCTCCTATACACACAGAGGATGCAATGATTAAAGGGATAGTATTACCATTTATTGACACAACTATTTAAGTCTGACATGTAGATACATGTTATCATGTATGAGGTTATACTAACAAATACAATTGTAAAAGGAATACTACACCAGGCCTTAAAATGTGGACAATCACCAGATATGAGGATAGTGTAAGTATGTACCAGTATAATCCATATAATGAATATTTTACTGCAGTGATCCTGACATGTATAAATTATGACACAGAATACATTGACATGGCACATATATGTTTTGACTTGGTTCAGAATCAGAACTGCCTATATGTCTGTACTCCATATTTGCACAATGATTGTCATGGAGCACCATAGAACACTGTTAATTCCCATTCTAAGTTCATAACCTGAAAAATAATTATGCATGCACTAAAATGTTGCCATCAATAATGCAAATGGGCTTGTGAGTAGTGTGCTCAATGAAGCAGTTTTGACAAAAAGAATAATTGTATTACAGGTGTATGTTTTAATGGATTTAAATACTCAGTATATGGTGAGTTCACTGTGATGCTTTTTAAACATTTCATAGTGTCAATTATGTTAGTCTTCCAATACATTGCACTCACAAATAATATACAATGCTAATGCTATGTGAACTTTAGACACATTCTTATAAATGATAAATGCATACTGCTGCCTCAAGTAATAACCAACTCCTGTCAGATAAGCTTACCAGAAATACAGATCAGCATTACAGTCACTGGATCTCTGATTGCACCCACCTCAGACTGAGTCCAAAGGCTTTAAGTACAATCTTACCAACAGTAATTGATGACCAAGATTATTTTGCACACAGGGTTTACTGATATCTCTCATAGGTTCATAGGTGCTTACTAGGCTAACGACCCCAAGTGTCTTTATAAGCTTAGTCATGCATCCCAAATCTCTGACAAGCTCTGGTACCCTTGATAATTTTAAACAGGGGCTTGGGGGGATGAAACATTTACAAGCATGGGCCTGGGAGATGAACCATTTACAGGTTGCATGTGTCTATTAACCTCCCTTCCTTGCCTTTAGGATAGCTGTTTTTATGTAACTCTGCCATCAGCCAAGACACTCTAGTACATCAAGAACTAGTTACCCTTGAAAGGAGCCAATTATTACATATTTGCTTCATTAAAGTAGCATGTGCAGTACCTCTTCAAAAGCCAATAGTCAACAGTTAATCTTTCATATTAATTACATTTACACTTAAGTAAAAACACAAACCACTTACTCTATGCATTTAAAATGGAATAAGAATGCTCTTATAGGTTCATAGGTTGGTACTGGGCTATCTGCCCGAAGACATATATTAGCCCAGCCATGTTGTGCGGTATTCACCGCCCCTTTAGTAGTTCCCTAGACCCTTGTACTAGCAGCTAGTACCCTTGGCCCCTATCTAGTAGTGCTGTTGGTGTGATCCCCGGTGTGAACTTTCTGTTACCCATCCACTCATCATGGTTCCTCTTGAAGAGTGATAGTGAGGGGCTCTGTCTTATGTAGATCGGGACCCTGTTCCATAGTAAGGGAAGTCTCTGCGAAGGGAATCTATCCCTCCAGCATGTTCTATTCATTGTTGTGTTGAGGTTTATATCCCTAGAGCGTGCAGCTTGAGTAGATTTGGTTTTGCTAAGATGGAACATGTTCAACAATTCTAGGTTAGACATGACTCTGTACGTTAGACAGAGATCGCCTCTGAGAAAGCGGTATGCAACAGAGAACAGTCTTAGCTTTTTCAATTGTGCTGCATAGGGCAACTGTTTGAGGCCAGTAATCCTCTTGGTTAGGTACCTTTGTGGTCTCTTCAGCTGCTGGAGATGTCTAGCCAGGTACTTTCCAAATGGTGCACTGTACTCAATAATGGGTCTGATGAGGGAAGAGTAGAGGGGCACCATTACATCCTTAGATCTTGATGCAAACCCTTTTGTGATCAGATGGGTCACACAGAAGGATTTTCTAACCACTTTAGCAACATGGTTATCAAAGGAAAGCTGACTATCTACTTGGGTCCCTAGATCCCTTATTTCTTCTTCAGATTTCAGGGGATTACCTCCTATGTTGTAGTTTGTGGGTACTCTGTTTTTTCCAAAGGGGATTACTACGCATTTTTTTGCATTTAGCTTGAGACCATGGCTTTGACACCATGCATCAGTCTCATTTAGGCCCTTCTGGAGGATCTCCATGTTGGCCGGAGACTCTATTATAGCACCCAGTTTGCAGTCGTCCACAAACTTAGTCAGCCACAGCCCTTCCATGCTTGCCTGTACTTCTGAGAAGTATATGCCAAACAGGAGGGGCCCCAGGACAGAGCCCTGAGGCACACCACTCTTTACTGGTCTGGATTCGGACATAGATCCCACTACTCTTACTTTATGGGATCTGCCTGAGAGCCAGTTTGCAATCCGTCTTGTGACATATGGGTTTATGCCCAGGCTGGTGAGCTTATCAATAATACCTGAATGGGGAATGGTGTCAAATGCTTTAGCAAGGTCAAGGTAAGCTGTGTGTACCTCCTTTCCCTTATCTATAGCCCGAGTAACTGTCTCAAAGAAATCCACCAGGTTCAGGAAGCATGATCTGCCCTTGATGAAGCCAAATTTTGTGGGGTCCAGCGACTGGAGGTTCCCAATCTCTCCATTTATGAGTTCCATAATGATTCGCTCCATAGCCTTACAGATCAGACTGGTCAGACTTATTGGTTGGTAGTTCCCAGGGTCAGTTGTGGCCCCACCCTTGTGTAGCGGGACCACCATTGCCATGCACCATTCTATGGGCACATATCCTGTGGCGAGGCTGAGACTGAACAGGGTATTAAGATGCGGGGTTAATTCCTTTTGGAGCTTGCATATGACACAGCCTGGGACACCATCTGGTCCCATGGAGGCAGTGTTTTTAGCTTTAGATAGAGCCTTGTTACTTGAAAAATAAAATAAATTAAAATAAAGCAACACATTTTGCAAAATCATATATGGAATCAGCGAAAAACTTACATACTTAGATATAAGACAATATCTTTAAACAGAGAGATGCCATAAAGAACATTTTAGCAGGCTATCTGAACCTATTATTACTAGTAGCTATAGAGATGTACTGAATTTCTGCCTATATCTGATATAAGTTAGTACTAGATTAGCTGCCCTCATGGGTCATTGTAAGTGTAGGCATTTTCTCTTAAAGCTGAGAATCAAACCCTGGACCTTGTCTCTGTAAGGTAAACACCTTAACCATTCCATTAACCTCCAATTCTTTTAAATACTATGCTATCAGTCTGTAGACTATTACAAGCTTGGCCAATAACTAGAGGTCAGAATCCAATCATGTACTTTCAGTTTGTGAGGTAAAGACCTTAACCATTATGATAAACCTACCTACCTTAATGTATGTTTTTTTTCCTTCCATTTCCCTTAACCTATCTACATCTGGTGATGTGCTTATGCTAACAGTGAGAACTCATTATAATCTGAAATGTATTAAATGCCATTACTGAATGACACATGTGCTAAAGTTTCCTAAGTGATGTCATCATCCTTCCTCAGGCTCCTCCTCCTGAATCTTCCTGCATAAAGGCGCTCCTATTGTCCATTCCAGCAACAACAATTAAAAACATATTCAGCTAATCTGCAGGTCCTTAAGATTTGTATTTTTTTATTACTTTGCTTTTATTTCCCATATTAAGTTCTGTATTTATTCCATTTATTTCCCGGTTTTAGCTGCACATCACTGAGGCGCTCTGGCTCTGCTTCCCCAATCCCATCTCTCTCTCTTATTTTCCTTCATAGTTCTCCTTCTCTAGTGTCTTACACACCTCATAGCCTTATCATTTCAGCTCATTCTAAAACACTCCCCATTAACCCATTAACAACTTTGATGAAGTTATGCTTTATAGAAATATTGAATCTTTATATAAAGACATACAGCAGCTTACTATAATTACTTCTCTGCAGCTTCCTTTTACCTCCAACTGTTTAAAATAAATATTGCATCTGGACCTTACTGATACTTTTTTGCACAAGAGGTTCATCTGTTCAAGGATCTGTCCCATGTGACAGGTACTGTACCTTTACCATTGTTTTCACGTCTTTTGTTTTCTTTCTCTCTTTCCTGCACAAATACTACATCTCCCATCAGGCCTCGCAATGTATGTTATCCATTCCTTATGACTCATGCCATCTTTCCTTCCATTTCCCTTAGCGTTTCTACGTCCAGTGATATGCTTATGCTAACAATGGGAACCCATTATAATCTGAAATGCATTAAATGCCATTACTGTAAGTAAGTGTACCTGCTAGCTTATGTTTTCTATATGGTTTGCTAACAGTGCAACTCAGCACTCCAGTCTTTACTCGTGTTCATTAAATTGTCTTGTTAACTGTTTTATACCTCGTGGGGCACTGTTTTAATGGCTATGGAGTCCCAGTCTAGATGCAGATTCTCCCAACCAGCTCTATAATAACACAGTAGTTTGCTTTTCTTAGACTGAATGCAGCTTTTATTTTTATTTTTTTTCTTTATATGCTGCATACAACAAACTGCAAGTATCATGGATTGCTAATGTGGTAAACTGTTGCCTTGGCCTTCATCATTCCATTGGTGATATCATGCATAATGTTTCACTTAAGCTATATGCATTTTAACAAGTGAAGTTGAACTGTTTTTTTCATTCTGGTGAAAACTGGATGACTCTTATGCTCTACATTAGAACTCTCAAATGCTTTATTATTGCTTTGTGTCTCTGATATGGACTTTGAACTGCATTTGAAACTGCATTGCATTGTCTAGCTATTACATTTTAATTTTAGCATGCTATCCTGCCTTATATCTTCAGATGCTATCACACTATCTGTCCAGGAAATCACTAGCAACCTTTTTTGTTTCTACTGGCCTTTTCCTTTCACTCGCCTGACCCTTTTTTCTAACTCTTTTTCATTTTCTACTATTGACTTTACTTCTAACCTGCCCCCATTTACTTTTATTGTCTTCTCCTGTATTGTTTAACCTTCTACTCTCATCTGTATACACCTCTTATTGTGTATTTCATATAATTACAAGAAAGACACAAGTGCTAAGTTTCCTAAGTATTGCAATCATCCTTCCTCAGCCTCCTGCTCCTGTATCTCCCTGCAAAAAGGCGCGCCAATTGCCCATTCCAGCTACAACACTTAAAACATATTCAGCTAATCTGCAGGTCCTTAAGATATGTATTTTGGTATTACTTTGCTTTTAATTCCCATATTGAGTTCTTTATTAATTGCATTTATTTCCTGGTTTTAGCCGCACATCACCAAGGCATGCTGGCTCTGCTTCCCCATTCCCCTCTCTCTCATTTCCCTTCATAGTTTTCCTTCTCTAGTGGCTTACACAGCTCACAGCCTTATCACTTCAGCTCATTCTAAAACACTCCACATTAACCCGTTAAGAACTTTGACAAAGTTCTGCTTTATAGAAATATTGAATCTTTATATAAAGACATACAGCAGCTTATTATAATTACTTCTATGCAGCTTCCTTTTACTTCCAACTGTTTAAAATAAATATTACATCCGAACCTTACTGAAACTTTCTTGCACAAGCATTTCAGCTGTTCAAAGACCTTCCCGCTCCATTCGCCCTTCGCTTCGCTCGGGCTCACTCCACTCTCCTACCCTACCCTCAATTCCCACACACACCCACTACCTGTAAACTTATACCTATCCTCAACCACACCCTTGCCAACAAATAACCAATCCTAGAGCTCCTTTTCAACGCACACCTACTACCATCCCTTCCAGTGTATCCATCCCCATTTCATCTTCACTCACCCAACCCGCACAGCAATCTCCGTTTCTGTATTCCACATCCACAACACTGAACCTACATACACCTCATACATTATGCCCCCCACACACATATCAAACACTAAAGCTCTCCACATCTCCACCAGCATACTACTTATATCCCTTTATTCTCATCCAGTAACTCCCTACTACTACCTTTCACCCCCTTCCCTGGCAAACCTCACCCATTTCCAACCCCAGTAACTCATCATACTTTGCCATAGCCCCTACTCTCTTCAAAACCACCTACATAGTCTATCACAAATTCAAACTATCATCTCCACTATCAAGAGCCACCTCCTGCCATAGATTTACCAGACTCTGTAACAAGACTTCCATACTACTATTACATCTAGCCATGCAACTAACCTGCTCTGGGGATGTACACCCCAATCCAGGCCCCACCCTTCAAAACAATATTCCACATAGCTCCATCTCTTTCACTCCTGATCTCTTTCAGAAAAGACACAAATCTACTCTTCTCCTCCTTAATATTAATACAAAGAGTATCACTAACAAAGTCCATGACCTACATGCCATACTCTCCCTCTATTCCCCTGACATTATAATATTAACAGAAACCTGGCTAAAACATAACATTAGCAGTAATGAAATAACAGCACCAGGTTACAGCATACTATGTAAAGACAGGTTAACTAAGAAAGGAGGAGGTGTAGTAATCCTATTTAAAAATCACCTATCAATTGATATCTTAGACATAAACCCCCCTGACTTAGAAAATGCAGAAATAATACTTGCTCGGCTAACAATCAACCCCAATAAAAGTATAAACATCTTTGGTGGATACATTCCACCAGCGAATATATTCCCACACTCGAATGCATATTAAACTGGGCATCTAATTCCCTTCCTCAAGAGACAATTGTCAGAAAAATATGTATTAGTATATGTATTAGTAATGTGCTTAGTGCATTTAGAACTTGAAAAGGGTTAACACATTTATTCTATTTTACACTGCATAAATCTGTACAAATTGCAGAAGCTTTCTGACCTTGTATTGTCATGAAATATGCGCAGCTAAAATCTTTGCTTATGCCTTGGAAATTTACTGAGAAGCAGATGATTTCTGCTTGTGTCAGGAAAATAATGAATAGAACAATACCACTTGTATAAATGTTATGAAACTTAGACAAGGAGTTCCGCTTGTGCTGTGCAAAAATACACAGCTGCAGAAGCTATAGATAATTAGAACAAAGACTGCTTGAAAATATGAACTGCAATCAGCATTTGCTTGTGTCTGAGCTAGAAAAGTACCTTGAAATGTAACACATGCATTAGAACTATACAATAGAAGCTTGTAATGGGCTAGTCCCCACCAAGGCCAGGTTGTTTTTCTCAAAAGTTTCTCACAAATCTAATCATGTCAGCAGAAAATCTGAATAACATCTGCTGTAGAACAATACTGAAAGTTGTGTTTGATTACGTCAGCTATAGAAGGCCATGTCTTGCAAAACAGTATAAGAATAGCATACTTCCTGTTAGTAGTTAGGCAAAATTTTGTATTTGCATGTTTTTGTCTCCTTGCTGCAAGTTATTAAATGTGCCTTAACTGAACCTTACGTGTATTGGTCTTTGAAGTTTTTTCCTTTCGCCTCGGATCAGACAGGCCAAGTGGCTTGAAACTGTATGGGGAAGAAACCGCATCGGTTCTTCTTATTTGAAAAGTCCTCCGACTGAATTGTCGTACAAAAGAGGCCAGGCACTTTCTGATCTGCGACTGAAGGATGGGTTTATATGAACCAGGTGATCAATCACGAAGGCTCAGGTAAGGTGAATCTACCCTTTTTTTTTGTTTTAGATCAGGGACTAGATTTGCATTGTTTTTGTCAGGACTATATTTTTATAAGTCAGGGACAAAAAAATGATTGCTGTCTTGTCACAGATCAGGGAAACAGAGCAGGTAGGCAGTCATTCTGAAGAGACTATAACAAAATCCGTGGTACCACGTTAAAAATAAGTAGTTACATAACGATTAAAAGGGTAGAACAAAATGGGTAATAATTGTACAAAAAGATCCCAAAATCCGCCGTTAACCGAAGACGTGAAATACATGCAGTCACAGCGTGCTGATAATATTAAATACTATTCAAAATGGATTAATAAGTATGAATTTGATGGTAAATTAGAAAAATCCTCGTTTATCAAACTTGTCAAACAGCTTAAAACCGATTCCAAAGGTCGGGTAAAAAAGCAACGTCAATTAGGAATTCCTCAGGCACACAGGTGGATTGAGGAAGTAAACCGTAGGGAACAAAAAAGCAATAATTCAAAAGCAATGTTTTTAGATAAGGAGGACAATAACTTAGTAATAGCATCAGCCCCTCCGCCTCCCTTACTAGAATATGAAGCAAGTGAACAAGTTAGCCCACCCCCGCGATATCCTGCTGTCACTGTAAATAGAGACACTACAAAAGCGAAACCGTTTATTAGAGATCCCATCGAGACCAGGTCTCGAACACGGGCAGGTAATTCAAAAAGGGACATTGAGTTATATCAAATGGGTAGGAATTCACGATCTATGAGTGAAGAAGAAATATGCCCACTTATAGAAGTGCCTAATCCTCAGGCAAGGCAAGAAGGTCAGGACCCAACTATCCTAGTGTATAGACCCTGGACTCCGGAAGACATCAGGAAAGCCACTGAGGCAATTCCCCATCCAAAGGTTAATTTCAGAAAGTTCTTAGAAGATTTGCAAGGAATGAGGCTAAGTTATAATTTAAATGGAGAAGAGGTAGAAAAAGTAGTCAGACAAATTGTGGGACCAGATTGACACACGATTAGTGGCAATTGGAACCCCCATGATGCTGCGCTCAGGCCCCTCCCACATAGCAGCACAGAACTAGACAACAGAGTGAAAGGTCTTACAGACCGCATCTCTGAGAAATGGAAGCCTAGGGCAGACTGGACTTGCATTAATCAATGCATCCAACAAGAAGGCAAAATTGTTGACAGATATTATGCCAGACTGTTAGAATGTTTTAATAACCATTGTGGAATGCAGGTTCCTGAAGATCAGAAACATAATTCCCCATATGAGCAGCAGCTAAAGAATGCATTTTTGAAAGGCAGTATTGCTCCCATAAGCAGTTTTATTATAAAGCACATGGTAGATCATTGTACAAGCAGATTACAGTCATTACTTGAATATGCTAGGCATGCCGAAAGGCATTTTAATAGCAAAAAGAAAAAGAAAGCCCAAGCATTTTCCGTAGAAGATGGAGCAGAAGTTTATGTAGTACAGTCCGGGAAAAAGGGCAAAAGAAATGCCCAAGGAAACAAACAATCTGATCAGCGATCAGAGGACTTTGAAGGGAGAAAGAAAAGGGGTGAATGTTTTAAATGTGGTAAAAAGGGACACTTGGCAAGGGATTGCAAGAAAAACAAGAAGGCAACCACGGAAGGCAAGGAGGGTGAGGACTGACTATATGATAGTCAGGAATCACTAGAATGGGATAGCAGAGATATGACAAATGAGAATGTGATAGCGTGAGTAGAGAATGTGACAGAAGGAATGGAGGAAGTGCAGGAAGTTACGGATAGTGAAGAAAATTAAATATTGGATTTAGCTTTATTGGGCTTAGAGCTCTATTTAGCAGACATGAAACCAGAACTTACACTCCTGGTAGAAGGGAGAGAAGTCAGATTCTTGTGTGACTCAGGGGCATCATGGACCCTGATATATCCCTCCCAAACTGCCAGAGAATTCAGAGTCACCTGACTACATATTAGTGAAAGCAGCTAATGGACAGCTGTATCGGGAGCCCCTCTCCCATAATATTGCAATAACTGATCCTGTTACAGGATTGACCCAGAAAAGCAAAATTGTTGTTTCTGCAAAATGCCCAGTAAATCTCTTGGGCAGAGACTTTATGCAGCTATTTAGTATAGCAGTAGTTCTGACTATGCAGGGTATGGAAGCACAGCGACAAATTGATACCTTTGCAGTGCAATCAGAGGGTGAAATGTTTTATTGGTACAGCCAGGACTTGGTTACGACTGGTCCAGGGGCAGTAACTGAAGAGTTGATGAATGTAGCCATCAGCAAGTTCTCCTCCCTTGACATAGATAAACAGCATTTGTTGCACTGTACTCTGTATTATTGTAACACATCAGGACCTGATAAGGAATATGAGCAAGAATTGTTTAGAAATCATGCAAACAGATTGATATTACGTAATCTGTACTGGGACACAGAAGGGAACAGTGTAGCCAGCTGTTCATTGCCCCAAGAGTTCTTTGCACTTTATAAATCTAATCGATTACCACATGTTAGCTTAACTAAGGACAAGAATGTAAAATGGGTAGACTTAGGAGAAAAAGTCACGAGATGGGAAAAACAGACAGTTAAAACTGTCAGAACAGGGAATACAAATGCAGAAGTTGAATTGGATAACTCAGACCCACCCAGCTGTACACTTGCAGTCTAGCAAGGACAGCTGATTAGCACTCCTATTGAAGGAGGAAGAGAATGCCTTACAGAATATACCAGAAACCCTTTGGTCAACAGGAAAGTCAGATGTAGGACTTATTCGTACAGCGGGACCAGTTAATATTACGCCAAAGTCAACATTTAGACCACAAAAAAAACAGTATCCCTTAAGAAAATATGCAGAGGTAGGAATCAAACCTATTATAGCAGCTTTACTTAAGGAAGGGGTGCTGGTGGAATCTCCTGATTCACCATGTAACACGCCCTTATTTCCTGTTAAGAAAGCAAATGGAGAATGGCGTATGGTCCAAGATTTACAAGTCGTAAATGATGCAGTGATACCAAGGGCACCTACGGTGCCAGACCCACACACCCTGTTGAATGATTTAAAACCTCAACAGAAATATTTTTCTGTGGTAGATATCAGCAATGTGTTCTTCTCAATACCGATATACCCTGACAGCCAGTATTGGTTTGCATTCACATTTCAGGGGAAAAGGTATACATATACGTGACTACCACAGGGATATTGTGAAAGTCCGACAATATTCTCACAAGAAATGGCAAGCAACTTGGCGGGATTTACCCCACCGAGAGGTAGTCAGATTTTACTTTATGTTGATGACATCCTGCTGGCGGCCCCCACCCAGCAAGATTGCAAAGAAGATACCATAGCGCTATTATAATTTTTAGCCACTGAAGGACATAAAGTAAACAAAAATAAACTGCAGCTTTGGAAAAAACAAGTTAAATACCTAGGATATGTAATATCCAAAGAGGGTAGGACATTAGATGAGGACAGCAATTTTACAAGCACCAAAACCCACTACCAAGAAGGAAATGATGTCCTTCCTGGGTACGACTAATTTTTGTCAGAGCTGGATTCCAAACTATGCCTTGGAATCTGCACCGCTGACTAACCTGATTTATAAAAAGCCAATGGCAGCACAGGATTTGTTACAATGGACACCAGAAGCAGAATCTGCTTTCTGCAAACTGAAACAGTTAATAGCGTCCTCATTAGTTTTGGGATTACCAAACTATCATAAACGTTTTTTCCAAACGGTAGATTGTAAGCAAGGTTATATGACATCAGTGTTAACACAGCAGCATGGGGACAAGCAATGCCCTATTGCTTATTATTCATCACAACTAGACCCAGTGGCATGGTCTTTACCTCACTGTGTACAAGCAGTAGTTGCAGCTGCAATGGCAGTACAGGCTTCGGCCTCAGTAGTTTTGTTCCACCCTCTCACATTGAGAGTGCCTCATGCAGTCATGATTATTTTAATGCAAGAGAAGGTAGCATATCTTTCCCTGCTAGGCATCTTTCCTGTATGACTATATTGTTGAGCCAACCTCATATGACAATTGAATGATGTACGACTTTGAACCCTTCTACCTTGCTCCCAACCCCTGCAGATGGCACGCCACACAGCTGCCTGCAGGTGATTGAACAAAAGACACTGCCTAGAAAAGATCTCACTGATGTCCCCTTGGATGATGCCGAGGTGACATACTACGTGGATGGCTCGTGCAAAAGGGGTCCTGCAGGACAGAACCTAGTAGGATATGCAGTAGTTTCTGATACTGGCATTATAGAAGCGAAATCTTTACCACACAATTTATCTGCACAGGCAGCAGAATTGATTGCCTTGACACGGACATGTACCTTAGCAAAGGGTAAATGTGTGAACATTTTTACTTACAGTCAGTACGCTTTTTCTACTGTACATGTTTTTGCGCAACAGTGGAAAAATCGAGGAATGATAACATCTACTGGCAAACCAATCAATCATGCACAGTTTATTTTACATCTCTTAGAATCTATTCAGTTACCTCAGAAAGTAGCTATTTGTAAATGCACAGCTCATACCAAGCAACAGGATAAGATTTCAAAAGGTAATGCGAGAGCTGATACAGCTGCAAAGCAGGCAGCTTCAGAAGTATTTCTTTTGAATGAGGAATTACAACCCTCTGAGATTTTAGATGTAGAAACGTTAAAGACAATGCAGACACTTACTACGCAAGCTGAAAAACAAAGATGCGTAAAACGAGGAGCAATTCTTGAAAAGGGGCTGTACATCTCTAAAGAAGGGAAACCGATATTGCCATCTAATTTGTTTAGATATGCAGCTTTGTTGAGCCATGGGCAGTGCCATGTCTCAGCAGGGGGGAATGGTACAGCTGGTGAACCAAGTGTTCACGACATACGGATTCTTAAACTACTCTAAAAAACTTTGTTCAATGTGCCACGTTTGTAATAAACATCATGCACAAGGGGCGTTAAAGCCCAAGAAAGGGAGTTTCCCTACACCACCGTATCCATTTCATACTATCTGTATGGATTTTATAGAATTGAACAAATGTGAAAATAAGAAGTATTGTCTTGTCATTGTAGATATGTTTTACAGATGGGTGGAAGCCTTTCCGACTAAAAATCCAGATGCAGCAACAATGGCGAAAATTCTCATTAAAGAAATCATTCCTAGATTCGGCATTCCAGAAAGGATCTACAGTGACAACGGCACACACTTCGTAAACCAGACCATACAACAGTTAAGTAAACATTTTGGTATTTCTTTAAAAAATCATTGTGCATACCACCCACAATCTGCAGGGCTAGTAGAGAGGCATAATGGGATTTTAAAGAGTAAGCTAAGGAAGTTAATAGTAGAAACACAGGGGAATTGGGTGTACTGTCTGCCCCTGGCACTGTTGAGCATGAGAACTGTTCCAAATGCAAAAGGATTGACTCCTTTTGAAAAACTATTTGGAAGGGCTTATTATATACCTCAGTGGAAACCTCTCATGCCCGCAAACCAGGAAGCCGACTGTACACTAGCTGAGTACATGAGAAACTTGTTAAATTCTAAACATCTGTTGCAGTCAAATTCTGTTTCAGATAAAGAACAAACCAGACTGTCAGTAGTGGCAGTGGTCCCAGGTACCTGGATCTGGGTGAAGACAATAAAGAAAAAGAATTGGGCATCACCAAAGTGGGAAGGTCCATATCAAGTGCTTCTGTCAACACCCACTGCAGTCAAGATAGCAGAGCGCACTTCCTGGATCCACCTGATGCACTGCAAACTAGTCAAAAACTTTGAACTGGACAAAAATCTTGTCACATGCCAAGAGTAAAAATGATAGAGTCCAGAAGAAACAGGACTGCAGAACAACCCTTTCCTCAGAAGTATTGCATAATCATCCTGTTAACTGTACTAGCGACAATAATCTTTTTGCTGTGGCCTTTCCTTTTCCCAGCCACGCAGACTGAACTGAATAAACGTGAAGCATTGCTCATAGACTGGCATCCAAACTTTAACACTTACCAGGCAATTAAATATGTGTATGCTGAGACTTTCAATGTTTTGAATTGCTGGATTTGCACAGCTTTGCCGACAGCATATGGGGGGTTATTAATGACTACGGTCCCCCTAGGGGTCAATGAGACCTGGGAAAATTTGATTTATGATACCTCAACCATTACATCACAAGATAAAATAGCATTGCACTTGTCTGTTCCACAAAAGGGAACTGAGTGTTTTTATAAAAATGATACTGTTCAGGTGGGTTGGAGCAATTGCAATGTGACTGTTCCTTATAAATGTTGCACTAAAGGTAACAATGCAGATTTTTATTGTAATACAAACTATGATTCATTTCTTGGATTGATGCACAAAACAACTGATGAAGTAAAACATAATTCTTTTCTTTATAAACAACTGTCTATAATTAATAGAAAAATGTTTCATGCAGGGCAAGTGTATATTCACAGTAAGGTTACTACTAAAGTAGTGGACTGTTATTTTGTATGTGGCAGAAAGGCATACAAATGGCTACCTGAGAATTGGTCCAGCAGTTGTTTTTTGGGTTACCTGGTTCCAGCCATACGACACACTGCAGTTTTGCCTCGAGGAAAAATTCAAAATGTCCGAGAGGTCGTCAAGAAACCTGTAAATCCAGTGGGACAAATCAATGCTTGTTGGAAAAACCATCATTCTATAGGCAATGGACTGGCACATATGGACTTGAGTGATAGTGTTATATCGTGGGCAGGCATATTGCCAGCATATGGAGCAGTGAAATTGATCTGGGAGCTGAGAAAACTGTCTAAACTTCTCGAAGTAATGAGCAATGCAACTTTTTCCGCTCTCAAATTGGTGACTGGTGAACTGAATGCCATGAGAACTGTAGTGCTTCAAAACCGCATGACTCTCAACTTCACCCTAGCAGTGAGAGGTGGTACTTGCGCTTTAATCCAGGAAGAGTACTGTTCGTATATTCCTGACCATAAACACGAGATAGACAATCATCCTGAGGTAATTCAGCAAGTGTCGGCCATGACCAAACCAGGCCCTAACCCACTGACGAACTTTTTCCAGAAATGGTTTGGGGGGTGGGGTACCATCCTAATGAACATCCTGATTGCCATTTGTGTAGGAATGCTCCTACTGGGAGTATGTGTTTGCTGTGGCATCCGCTGCATGAAAAGACTGATTAAAGACTTTATAGACATGTCAGTTTCTGAAACCTTATATCAAAGTGCTGAGTTTGAAGAACTTTTGAAAAACTGAAATGCTTTCATAAGTTTAAACTGAATGACTCTATTAACTGCAAATCCTGAGTAGGAAGAGGTTAGGAGAAGAAAAAAATTGTTTATGCTTATTTTGAAAGTAGAATAAAAGTATTAAAAGGAGGGAAATGTCAGAAAAACATGTATTAGTATATGTATTAGTAATGTGCTTAGTGCATTTAGAGCTTGAAAAGGGTTAACACATTTATTCTATTTTACACTGCATAAATTTGTACAAATTGCAGAAGCTTTCTGACCTTGTTTTGTCATGAAATATGCGCAGCTAAAATCTTTGCTTATGCCTTGGAAATTTACTGAGAAGCAGATGATTTCTGCTTGTGTCAGGAAAATAATGAATAGAACAATACCACTTGTATAAATGTTATGAAACTTAGACAAGGAGTTCCACTTGTGCTGTGAGAAAATACACAGCTGCAGAAGCTATAGATAATTAGAACAAAGACTGCTTGAAATGCAATCAGCATTTGCTTGTGTCTGAGCTAGAAAAGTACCTTGAAATGTAGCACATGCATTAGAACTATACAATAGAAGCTTGTAACGGGCTAGTCCCCACCAAGGCCAGGTTGTTTTTCTCAAAAGTTTCTCACAAATCTAGTAATGTCAGCAGAAAATATGAGTAACATCTGCTGTAGAACAATACTGAAAGTTGTGTTTGATTACGTCAGCTATAGAAGGCCATGTCTTGTAAAACAGTATAAGAATAGCATACTTCCTGTTGGTAGTTAGGCAAAATTTTGTATTTGCATGTTTTTGTCTCCTTGCTGCAAGTTATTAAATGTGCCTTAACTGAACCTTCCGTGTATTGGTCTTTGAAGTTTTTTCCTTTGACACAATCTTTGTAGGTGACTTCAACATTGATTGGCTAACATGCTCCTCCTGTAATCCATCATCACATATTAACCTACACAGGTTTACCCAACTAATCACATCTCCTACTAGGACAGATATAACCTCCGGTCGACAGTCCATATTGGACTGGACCTTAGTCAACAACCCAACCTTAATGTCCCACTCAGGGCATCTCCCTGACAACCTAAGTGACCACCAGCCAACCTTTCTCCTTCATGCTAAAACCCATCAAATTCACCAGGCCACCTACCATCAAATCAGAAATAAAAGGAATTTCAACACCAACAATTTCATTCCCTCCCTAAAAAGCTGCAACTAGGAAACTGTCAGACAGTTACCATTAGATGAAGCAGTAAACTCCTTCAACTCCATCTTCATATGCATCCCCAACCACCACGCACCACCACGAACCATTAGAATTAAATCAAACTATGCTCCCTAACTAAGTAAAGAATGTAGATCTCTGCTTAAAGCCCGGAATAAGGCATGGGTAAAATTTCACAAAAGTAGATCCCACTTAACAAAACAAATATACCTTGAATTATGTAACAAAGCCAAAAAACTAGTGAAATGTGATAAAAACCAATTACTACCATAATATTCAAATTAAACACCAAAAAATCCACAAAAATTCTGGGCAGCAGTTAATAACAAACTACACCCAGGTAAAGCAGCTACTCCCACTCTGTCAACTCTCAACAACACAAACAATATAGCAACCTAGTTTAATACCTACTTTACAAAGTCAATCCAAGCCCTTGCAAACTCTCAGTCCTCTACCAATTTATCTACCCCTGTCACAAATAAAAATACCACCCATGCCCAAAACTCCAACCTATTTTCATTCCAGCCAGCATCTGTAAACACAATCAAAAAACTACTCAAAAGGCTTAAATGAACTACCCTAGCAGTTGATAACCTCCCAACAGGATTCCTTCAAATTACAGCAGAAGGAATAGCCTACCCAGCAGCCATTCTCATAAATAGATCAATCACGGTGAGCCTGATACCCACTATTTGGAAAATTTCTCACATTATACCCCTACACAAAAGCAGTAACTCCACTGAGTTATTTAACTATCATATCCCCCTGTCTAAACTTCTTGGAAGAGTAATCCATACCCAACTTATGGGTTATCTTCACAGAGAAAAATTGCTAACAGATACACAGCATGGCTTTCACCACTCTCATAGCACTACCACAGCCCTGATGACCTTTACCAACACAGTCAACCATTACAGGAATAATGATCAATATGTATCTGCTATCTTCCTAGACCTATCCAAGGCCTTTGATATGGTTAACCACCCAAATTTAATCAACATCCTCTCCTTCCTAAACCTCAGTACCTCATCCATCTCCTGGTTACAAAATTACATTTCAGGACATCAACAAGCTGTCCTGTGGCAGCAATAACTATCCCCCCTTCTTCCAGTTAGCATAGGCGTTCCCCAATGTTCCATCCTGGGGCCCCTACTGTTCCCTGTCGTTACCAATCAACTTCATACTTCCACATCTCATGCCACCATAGTCCAATATGCTGATGACTCAACAATAATTTTGCTCAGCTTCCTCTCTTCAACCACTGGAAAGAAGCTGAATATAATTAATGGTATAAAAATGGACAATGGTTATTTGCATGAATGTATAACCTTGAAAGTAGTACAAAAGGGTCTTCGGTTCTTTAAACATCCTATGGGCATAGAATTAAATAAAAAAAACATAGAAGTATTTAATCATTTTTTGATGAATGCGGATTCAGTTTTATGAATATGCTAATTAAATTTAATGATGAAAAGTTAACACAATTAATGGTAGAGGTTGAGGAACTGGATGGTCACATTGTCAATGATTTAATGTTCAAACAATGGGAAGATTTGTATGTGAAACAGTTCCAGATAGCTGACAAAAAAATTAAAGTGGGATATGACAAAAAATGTGGGAAATTGAATAGGGATTTATCCCAATATAAAGAGAATAAAGCATATCTGTGGAAATTGGATAATTCTGAAAGGTGGACAGACAATTGGAATAGTCAGACAGGTGGTAAAGTTTATGGGGTAAGTGAAGTCAATACTGAAAGGTATGAAGGTAGGAAGAATTATAGACAGAATTTTCAAAGGACGTGGAACCCCCAGTATTCGAAAAGGAGACCAGAGAGGGGTACATGGAATGATTATTACCCCAAGAACCGATAGAACAGTTTCAAAAAAGAGAAAAAAATGAAGGAATAGTATCTACATTAGCAAGTAATCCGATTAATACCAATCAGAAGCACACTAATAGTGATGTAAATTGTATCAAAGTGGAAGGAGTAACACACATTTTGAACAACTTCAAAATTTATAACTACACTAATTTAGTCATAGATAAAAATCATTTTGATTTACTATCCAAAGGAATGAAATTCATCCCGACACCTCCTTTTGATTTGGTAGATCATATAAGGGAAGTGAAACTATTCACTAGGAAGCTCAATTTAGCTATTATGTTCCAGAAGGAAGACCACGAAGAGAGTAAAGATACAGTGGTCGTAACGAACAAGTTGAAGAAAAAAAGTACTTATGTTCCACCAATGAATTCAAAAGTAGAGATGTATGAAAAATATGTAATAAGGGAAGTTTATAAATTAAAAAATAAAACAAGAAAGATGGTTACTAAAGACAATTTGACTACAAAGGAGAGAGAAACACTTTTAAAGTTTAGGGGAGATAAAGACATACGTATTATGAAACCGGACAAAGTGGGAGGTGCAGTAATATATGACAAGTTGGAATATGTTAATAAACTATTTTTTTTACTAACTCAATCTGGGAATTATGAAACAGTGTAATTTAATGAAATCAACATAGCCTATCAGAGAATAGATTCTTATATAGAAGAATTCTGGATAGATAACAGGATTAATACAGATGTGTACAATTTTATCAAGGTAAAACATCCAGTACTAGCAACATTAGTGGGTATACCTAAAGTACACAAAAGTTTAAGTGACCCCCCCATTTAGACCTATAGTGTCAGGCAGCTTGGCCAAAACCTTCCCTTTAGGAGTAGCAGTGGATACATGGTTAAAAAATACGTACAGTCACATCCCACATTTAATAAAAGATTTGTGGGATTTTTTGAAGAATTACCCCACACATATAGATTGTAGTGATGTGATTTATGTAACTATTGATGTTGTAGATTTATATTCATGCATTCCCAAACAAGTTGGACTTGAGATGTTTTGTGATAGTATAAGGAAACACACAAATTTTGAGTGGGACCACGTTTGTTTAATTATGGATTGTATGTCACTTGTATTGGAGCACAACTACATTTATTTTGAAGGTGAACACTACAGGCAAAACAATGGTGTAGCAATGGGATCAGCTAGTGCACCTATATATGCCAATCTAGTAATGTTAAATTGGGAAGAGAATGTTTTATTTCCCAGTATTTTTTCAAACAAGTAATACATTACACACGATGTTTAGACGACATTTATATTTTGTGGAAGGGTAAAATAGAAGAGTTGAATAAATTTATTAGTTTCATTAACACCAGTAGCGAATTCTTAAAGTTTACCCATTCTACAAGTTATAATGATATTGCCTATTTAGATACATTTATATCACATGACAATATGGGTTTCAAATCAGCTATATTTAGGAAGAACACTTTTTCTAATGATTACTTACAATATAACAGTAATCACCCCAAAAAACTATTATACAATATATACAAGGGGCAATGTATAAGGGTAGCTAGGATGACGTCAAGATTTAATGAAATGAAAATGGAAATGGAGTACATCAAAAAATTATTTGAAGAAAGAAACTACGATGCAATAATGATGAGTAATGTAAAGAAATATGTTATAGAAGAATGGGGAAAAAATACACAGCTTTATTGGGAAGTAAGGAATCAATTATTGTACCCCAAAGTAGGATAGTTACTGATAACAGTATACTTAGATATCAAAGGGCTTGCATCTTGCAGTATACACCATTTATACACCAGATTAAGAATACAATGTTATAATTTTGGAAAATATTTATGGTGGACAATAATCTAGTTAAATGTGTAGGAGAGAAACCAGCATTTGTGTACAAAATGGGATATAATCTAAAGAGGTTATTAGAGAAAGGAATCACAGGAATTAAAAACTACACTAGTGACAATGGGTTAAACATGACAAGGAAATGTGGTCATTGCAATCAGTGTGGAGATATTATGGAGTTAAATGAGCTTGTATTGGATAACATTAATAAAAGCAAAATTAAGTTTAAGAAAGGGAACTGCAGTACTAGCTTTGTTATATATTTGGCTAAGTGCACAGTATGTAGTGGATATTACATAGGAAAAACAGAGAGAGCTTTGAAAAGGAGAATTTATGACCACTCATACTGTGTAAAAAGAAAGGATAACAATAACGCCTTATACAGACATATAGAAAAACATGGTGAACAGCATAAGTTCAAATTCGCAATATTGGAGCAGATAAAATACAATCCTAGGGGTGGTTGTATGAAGGAGATGTTAAGTTATAAGAAAGTGTGGTGGCAATTATTCACGGATGCATTGACCACACCAGGGTTAAATGATAATATTTCTTTAAAACCTATATTAATTCATGGTGCTTCTAGATGATAATAAATTATTACTTAAATATTTATTTATTTATTTATATTATTATAAATGGGACATTGGATGTCAGTTATGAACTAGGTTTACAAGTATATTAATGTAAATTTATCTGACTGTATTGAATTAATACATTTCGCCAAGTAGATTATAATTTATTAAGGAATGTATTAAGGATGTTATAATTAAATGGAATTAGTTGGTTGTCCAGATAATAAAGAAAAAAATTTTTTAAAATTAATTATATAAAAATTAACAAACACTTATTACACATAATAGATAAATATTTAGTTTTTAATATAGTTTTAAACACAGTTATTTGATGGGAGTATTTTCAACAATCATTTTACATTTTTAAATAGATTAGTTAGTTATTTTTTGTATTTTAGTAGGTTGGTGCATTGTATGTATTTGTTACGTCTGTTTACATTATGTGAGCAATACATTGTTAATATAGTAATATAACTTTAAGGGCAGCTCAAAAATGGCGCCAAATAAGTTATTTAAATGGTTTGTCAATGTTAAAGTATTATTCTGATGAAGCCTACAGCCAGTAGGTGAAAGCGCTCAATCATTGTTTATGCTAGCATTGGCTAGATTATGTAGTATCCTGTCTTCAAGTAAAGAACATTAAATAGTAATTTTTTTACGAAGATTGCACTGCGTTCCCTCTGTACATAACGTTGCTACAGGGAAGATAGCGTAGTTGTTACTCTCATAGCACTACCACAGCCCTGATGACCTTTACCAACACAGTCGACCATTACAGGAATAATGAGCAATATGTATCTGCTATCTTCCTAGACCTATCCAAGGCCTTTGATATGGTTAACCACCCAAATTTAATCAACATCCTCTCCTTCCTAAACCTCAGTACCTCATCCATCTCCTGGTTACAAAATTACATTTCAGGACATCAACAAGCTGTCCTGTGGCAGCAATAACTATCCCCCCTTCTTCCAGTTAGCATAGGCGTTCCCCAATGTTCCATCCTGGGGCCCCTACTGTTCCCTGTCGTTACCAATCAACTTCATACCTCCACATCTCATGCCACCATAGTCCAATATGCTGATGACTCAACAATAATTTTGCTCAGCTTCCTCTCTTCAACCACTCCAAAAACACATCCAGGAATCTTTCCGACTGGCTGAAAATAGGCTCACTAACTACCACCTCATCATTAACCCAAACAATACAAAACCACTCCTCTTTCATTCTGGCAAAATCCCCTCCAACCAAGACAAACCCCCCTCCCCACATTTCAGCATCTTATCCAATAACAAAACTATCATTACCACCTCATCCCACACAAAACTGTCAGGTGTTGAAATAGACCACAATTTGAAGTTTGATATACATATTGCCCAAACCATTAACAAAGTCCACAAGAAACTCGGTCTGTTGTATAGGAACAACACATTCCTAACCAAGAACACTAAATCCACTATTGCCCGAACACACCTCCTGTCTACTCTCTTATATGCTTTCCCAGTGCTAACCAACTGCCATAAAACTGACCTCACCAAACTTGAATCTTGCTACAATAAGATAGCCAAATTTGCAACTGGTGCCTCATATAGATCCCATTACTGCACATCACTTAGACAACTAAACTGGCTTGAACTTCCACAATTAATGCTTTTTAATCAACCTAGCTTCACTCACAAAATCATCCATCACCCAGATAATACTCCTGCTCTCCATAACCTCTTACAGCCATACAACTCCTCTAGACATCTCCACTCTTCCAACAAATCCATCCTTTGTGTCTCCAAAGCAAACAACACAGCTGGTGAATCACCATTTTCACACTACATTTCCAAATTATGGAATAAACTCCCATGCTCTCTTATTTTCAACTGTTCTATCCCACAATCCAAAAAGCTACTAAAAACACATCTTTCAAATTCCTGGCTCTGTCCCTGTAACCCCACAGGATAATCCAATTTCCCTTCCTCAGTAGCTAACAACCTCTCTTGAATACCTTCACCAGGTCTCTAAAACTGGAACTGGCTACTGTATTATATAAGAGTTCAGTCATCTCTCTTTTGCAATCATTTATGTATTCTCTCTATCTCCAGTTATGTTTTACATATTCTCTTTATCTCCACTGCCTGCTTACATCACAGATCAATATAGTTTACAATTATTATAACCTCACAGTTATTTTCCAACATATGAAATGTTATCCATGACAGGGTGGTTGCAAACATACCACTACCTGTTCATGTAATTTCAATCTTTCAAACTCCTTTATAGCATTGTACTCTCTGTATTATTTTGTACTACTTGCTATTATTTTTGTATTACTCACTATTCTTTTGAATTACTTCTGTAGTGTGTCAAATTATAACTGTACATTGTTCTATGATTTCTTAAGTAAATGAGGAGCTTTTCTCCCCGGGCCTCTGCTGAAAAAGGACCTGTGTCCAGTCAGACTTTCCCAGTAAACAAATGTAAAATAAATAAGTCCACACTTTTAAAGTTCCTTGGGTCTAGTGATTCATCTTGATAACTGTTTTAAGATTGCAGTCTTCTTTTACTTATGACAGCAGCATGATTAACACTGGATGATTTTTTCCTGCTTTTAACATCTTTTCATTCTTGGGTGGAGACATAATAAGGTAATGCATCCGTGAGATGAAGCAGCATACCAAGAAGCACCACAGATGTGTGCATATTTAAAATGCAGATTTAGTTTCACTTTCTGAAAGTTTCACTGCATTTTCTCACTCATAAAACTTACTTTTTTTTAAATGCCATATATTGCAGTTTGCCAGGTTTTACCTGTAAATAATTACATTTGCTTTGGCAAATAGTATAGTATAGTGAAACAAGGCAGAGAAAAATGCTATGGATCTCCAAAATGAGATCATGTCTCTCTAAGATCGTATTAATCTTTATGAGAATTTATTGGAGATGGTGCTAAAAAATAATTATCTGGTCTTCATGAAAAAGTTGTACTTACAAAGTAAGGAGGTTGCTACGGGTTCACTGCGTGGGAGTCTGTTTGCAACCATCATAATGTTCCAGTCAGAAAAGAAATATTTGTTTCCTTCAGAATTTTTTCCCCATTGTAGATTGTATACCCAATTCCTGTATGATATTTGGAAACAGAAAATATCCTGACATTTATTGAGTACATTAATGCAACTACAGAGCTTTTAAATTTCACACATGAATGTAAAAATGACCAGATTGCCTGTTTCGATATCCTCTTGATGAAAGACACAACAAATCAAATGTCTGTGTCTGGAATTTATAGAAAGCCCACTTATTCTAGCAGTTTCCTTCACTTTGCCAGCTCTCATCTGTTAACTCAAAAGAGAACAGTAGTCAAGGGACAATTTTTTTGGGCCGCATGAATGGTGACAGTTGATAAAATGTTTTAGGATGAATGTCAGCAGTTGAAGGACATGTTTAGGGTACGAGGGTACCCAAATGTCTTCACTGACAACTTAATGTATGAAGTCATGAATAAGCAAGAACAAAAGATATTTAATCTGATTTTGGAAAATAAGAAGTCCATCTGCCATAATAATGGGAATTGTAGTAACGGGATTGAGCCTACTACTATCCAGACTATAACCAAATCTCAAAATCAGAGTACCTTTAAGTGTGCCTTTATTACTACTTTTACAACTGACAGTATGGTGATAAAGGACAGTTAGGTAAATAATTCACCCATCTTAAGGACTGAGTAGGGGATAATCAAAAATGTTGGCTTACACCCACATGTGGTATATAGAAGGGGAAAGAATTTAAAGGCACTGTTCGAAAAAGGATTGAGTATACCCAAGGCAATTATTAACATCAACAACCCTGGAATGTTCAAGTGCAGGAATTGCCCTTGGCATTGGCATATTCTTGTGAAGAAGAATTGCCTTATCTCCACTCATGAAATCACAATTAGAGGGCATTTTGACTGCAATACAAAATGAGTGATATACTGTGCACTGTGTTCAGCATGTGCATACTTTTACATTGGTAAGACAGAGTTTGCTACTTACTATTACCTGTCTATCATTTCTGATCACTGGACTTTCCTTTTTCTTTGTAAGACAGACTCAGGGTCAGAGTCTATGAACATATTTATAATATCAAAAAACATAAAAATATACGTGCACTGGTTAAACATGTACAGGAAAATGCCACTCATTGCTATAAATGCATCATACTCAAGTGAATGAAAGAGGGGGACCTTGGACTTTAACCCTTGAAAAGTGTGAACTTAATTGGCAACTTTATTTGGATGCTGATCTCTGGCCAGTTTTAAATGAAAATGTATTAATAGCTTGTTTATTAAAACTAAGGGCTCAGCAGACATAATAAATGTATTTAAGTTGGTTTTATTGATGAGCAGCATTCAATGTTAAGTTTGAATTTGAATCTATATTTGCAAAAGCTAGCTTTTATAAGTTAGTGCAGGACTGGGTGCCATGGTGGGGTGTCTGGAGCCTAGTTATCTACCCCAGAAAAGAGTTGAACCTTGTGCCTTTTGCTTGTAAGGTGGATGCCTTGACTACTAGCTAACCTCACATGAGTGTATTATTTATGTTTTGTGAACTTCTATGATGTAAAAGTGTTTCATGAATTGGGTGGAGTTGTTAAGAGGCTTAAAAATCATATGGTTATATTAAGTGAATTTTATTGGTCTAAAATACTTTTTAAGCATGAGTGTAATCTGATTGTTTGTCTGATGAATTCTTTTATATAACAAGATGAAATGACCCATCATTTTATGTATAAATAAAAGGATATGATTTTAAATTTATGATTTTAAAAGGGAATCTTCCTTCCTTCTGATGCTTGTATTTCCAGCTTTCAGTGAACCGTTTGTTCCAAGTTTGTTTTTGGTGTTTTGAATCATGATTGGACTATTGTCTGCTATATAAAAGGTTTTGATTTCTTTCAGTAGTCATGACTTTGTGCCTGAGATCTTGGAGTGACAATGACTAGATGAATTTTATGAGGACCACTCAACTATCGCTTCTGCTGTGTTGTCTGCTTCATTTAATTATTGTCTATGATTACTGAACTATATGTCTTCTGATATATTCATTTAATTTTACATATAGACTTACTAGTTTTTGTCTCATTTTAAGCAACTCTGTAACTTGTAAAGTTGTTTCAGAGACGTTTTGCCCCTTCTTTGACTGCAGGGAGATATCACTGACCTTCTACAAAGATACAGGAACCTCTTAACAGTCCAAGTTTTCATAAATGCCTAGATTTGTGTCTTATGTTTTTGGTCTATTCTTCGAAAACTTTGTGATTTTCTGGCACATCACTAAGGATTGAAGTCACTAAATAATTTAGTTTCAAACTTCTTATCATTCACAAAATGCATGCTAAAGCAAAACCTTTAATTCTGGCTAAGTTTATGAGTAATATTTAACACCTGTTCCTGATTTGGGGCTTTTTTTCCCTCAGTGTTTTAGGCTTTGTCCATAATTCTTGAGCTAAGAGGTCAAAAGATATGCTTTAGTGAACACGTCAAATAAACCCACTGCATTGTGTGTGTGTGCATGTGTGTGTGTTGGGGGGGTATTGCACATTACTTACCATGTGGTATCAGTAGCCTTGCTGTGACTGAATCCTAGTAACTTTACTGCATGTGACAAAGATATCAGTTACTTACACACTCATTCAATAACAACATTTTCATTTTATTTCTTTTTCATTTGTTAGCTCATTCCATGGAGTTCTGTGGAGTTTATACTATAATTTCCACTGGCTGTGGCACCTGTCTTTTAAAAATGAAGTTATCACCTCACAGTTCAAACAAAACTGTAAATGGCAAACTGTTTAGCACAATGTAATATTTACAGTGGTTGCATTCATTTGATTCAATGTCTTAAGCTGGATTTTGTAAGCTTGCAATAAACACAGGAAATATTATTTTTGTAATGTATAAAAAGCTTATGATACATCAGTAACAATTCAGGCAACACATATACTGCTAGCAGAATTTTCTTCATACAGCTGTGAGATTTTGTATGCGGTTAAGCAGTGCTGCTGTGTATAGGTTCATAGGTTCATAGGTAGGTACTAGGCTATCTGCCCGAAGGCATTTATAAACCTAGCCAGAATGTGTTGGCTTTTGCCACCCCCTAGATTAGTTCCCTGTGCCTCTGTCCACAGAGCCACTAAAGTGATCCCCGGGGTAAACTTTCTTTTTCCCATCCACTAGTCAAGGTTTCTCTTGAAGAGTGCTAGTAAGGAGCTCTGCCTAATGTAGATTGGAATCTTGTTCCAAAGCATGGGAAGTCTCTGGGACAGGAATCTATCCCTCCAGCACATCCTATTTATTGTTGTGGTGAGGTTTATATCCCAAGAGCATGTGGCTCGAGGGGATAAGGTTTTCTTTAGGTGGAGCATGTCCATCAATTCTGGGTTGGACATGGCCTTATATGTCAGGCAGAGATCACCTCTGAGCAGGTGGTATGCAACCAAGTACAGCTGGAGTTTCTTCAGTCGAATTGCACAGGACATCTGTTTGAGGCCAGTGATCCTCTTGGTGAGGTACTTCTGTGGTCTTTCCAGCTGTTGCAGGTGTCTTGTAAGGTACATCCCAAATGTGGCATTGTATTCTATGATGGGTCTGATGAGTGATGAGTAGAGGGGCACAATGACCTCTTTTGATCTGGATGCAAACCCTTTTGTGATTAGGTGGGCTACACAGAATGATTATCTAACCACTTTGGCAATGTGATTATCAAAGGAAAGATTACTATCTACTTGGGTACCCAGATCCCTTATTACATTTTCTGTATTTAGGGGACTGCCACCTATGTGATAGTTTGTGGGTACTTTGTTATTTCCAAAGGGAGTAACTATGCACTTTTTGGCATTTAGCTTGAGGCCAGGATTTTGACACCAGGTATCCATCTCATTGATACCCTTTTGGAGGATGTCTGTGTCAGCCAGTGAAACAATTATAGCCCCTAGTTTGTAGTCATCTGCGAACTTGGTCAGCCATAGTCCTCCTGTGCTTATCTGTTCCTCTGAGAAGTATATGCCGAACAGGAGGGGTCCTAGGACTGAGCCCTGGGGAATGCCACTTGTAACCAGTTTAGAGTCAGACCTAGCTCCTGCAACTCTCACTATGTGGGTTCTGTCCGTGAGCCAATTGGCAACCCATCTTGTGACATAGGGATTTATGTTCAGGCTGGTGAGCTTGTCTATAATACCAGAATGGGGAATGGTGTCAAAGGCCTTTGCAAAGTGTAGGTAGGCCGTGTGTACCACCTTTCCCTCATCTATAGCCTTGGTAACTGTCTCAAAGAAGTCCACCAGGTTAAAGAGGCATGATCTGCCCTTAACTAAGCTGAACTGGGTAGGGTCAAGTGTTTGGAGGTTCCCAATGTCTCTGTTAATGAGTTCCATGATGATGCGCTCCATAGCCTTGCAGACCAAGCTAGTCAGGCTTATAGGGCAATAGTTCCCGGGGTCTGTTGTGGCTCCACTTTTATGGAGTGGAGTAACTGTTGCTGTGCACCACTCTATGGGTACATAGCCTGTGGAGAGGCTGAGTTTGAACAGTGTGTTTAAGTGAGGGGTTAATTCGTTTTTCAGCTCATGTAGGTTGCAGCCTGGGACACCATCCGGTCCCATTGATGCTGTGTTTTTGGCTTTGCAGAGGGCTATTTTAACCTGAGTGTCTGTGATTTCAGGGGATCTACATTCTTCTGGTATGGTTATGGGCCCTTTTGGGGGTGAGAGTGTGGTGAAGTTTGCACTGAACCTGTCTGCCAGGATGTTGGCAATATCAGTTGGTTCAGTGTATTTTGTGCCATTCTGCACTAACTCTGAGCAGATCTGAGCATTGCCACTTAGATTCTTGACATAGCTAAAGAATGACTTGTGGTTATCTTTGGTGTCCTGGGCAAGTTTTCTTTCAAAGCTCGCCTTGGACGATTTTATGAGGGATCATAGTTTCTTGCTCATACTGAGCAGGGATGTCTTCCCTTCTTGGGATTTTACTCTTTTCTGTACTAGTTTCCTCCTTCTATTGTATAGCTTGTTTATGGCAGGGGTCCACCAGACTGGTTTCCTTTTCTAGGAGGAGTGAGTCTTGGTTTTGCTTGGGATAGCATGATCCATGCATTTTTGTAGGTGCCCATAGAATGCATTAGTAAAGGATTTTGCAGCTTGGACAGCGTTATCCCTTAGCATGGGGACTTTGAAACTTTCCACCTCCATCTTAAGTAATGTGAAGTTTGCTATTGAAAGTTTTTCATGGTGGTTTCCTTGTCAGGGGGTGGGGGCGGAATGTGGATATCCAAAGTGATTTGTTTATGGTCAGATCTGACCAGCGAGAGGTTGACCTTCAATGTGGAACACCGGTCGCCCATGTTGATGATGACCAGGTCCAATATGATGTCACCTCTGGTGGGAGTGTTGATCAGTTGTTCCAGAGCATTTGAGTTTATAAATTCTAGGAAATGTTGGGCAAGGGAGTTAGTACTTGAGTAGTTCTCCCAGTTAATGTTAGGGTAGTTGAAATCACCCAATATTAGGGTGTTTGGTAGGACCTTTATGTTACGCAGTGTTTCCAGAAATGCGGAATGGGAGTCCTGGAACATGGTTGGTGATCTGTAGCAAGCTACAATTTGAATTGCAGTTTTGCCTGTTGTTAGTTGCACGTGGATAATCTCTGAAGCATCTTGCTGTGCCACAAACCTGGAGGTGTGGGTATCCTTGATGAATATGGATACTCCCCCACCTTTTGTATTTCAGTCCGGGTTCTGTGGCCACAATGTATGGTATGAGTTTTAGCCTGGTAGTGCTCGGGTGCTCTCTGGAGGCTTAATCCAGGTTTCTGTTACTGCACATATATTGATTTTCTCCATACTGAGGAGAGCCTCGAGTGCATGCATTTTGAGGTTTAGACTTCTGGAATTGAGTAGTATTACCCTCAGATTTTTGTTACTTGTGCTATTTACAGTGTTGGGTTTGTCTTTTGAGCCTTGCCTAAAAAAGGCAATATGGTGGTGGCAAGAGCCTTAGCCAGTATACAAAAACCTAAGGGTGACAGGTGCAAGCCATCTCTAGCAAAGCAGCGTGGCTTGTCGAGCATGTCATCCCAGGTAGACAGACACTGTATCCCCTTTGAATGACACCAGAAACTTAGCCAGTTGTTGAAATTGATAATTTTTTCTTTATACCGTGGTATCATTCTTGGTGAGGGCAAGATGCTACTCAGGGTCAGGGTCAAACCGGCCTGGGCTATGTGATCAGAGAGCTCTTCCATGTCTCTTTTCATGTAGTCCAGGGAGGTATGGCTCAGGTCATTCACACCAACATGGACAATGACAGAGTCATATTTATTCTGGAGTGACCTGAGTGCTTCTGTTATGTGGCAGATCCCGGCACCCGACAGACAGCTAACAGTAACCTTTTCCTTATTCAGCCTAGTGATTGAGACGTCAGTGTGCCTAACTATAGAGTCACCTATTACTAGTATGTTGGGTATGTTATTTTGCCTTGAGGGCTGTGATAGCATGGCACACTGGTTTTGTGAAGTATGTGTTTCATGGTTTGTGTTGGGGGGTAGAGGTTGTTTGGATGTCTGCTTTGGAGGGCTCTGTTGCTTTTGCAGATTTTTATTTAGAGCCTCTGAGTATGTTTTCGTGTATTTACATGTGTTTTTTTACCGGTGCTGGTTTAATGGGTCTATGTGAGACTGGTGGTGTGATGCCAGTATTTCCTTTCTCCTCTTGACTGTCTGATCCAGTTTTGGGTTGAGAGAGCTTAGCCTTCAGTTTAACTGAATAATTGCATCTCTCGCATGTATTAGTGTTTGGTGGTAGGAGGAGAGGGTTGTCTGTGTACATGAAGCAGTTGTTACATTGCCTCAAAATGCCCAGATTCACCAGTTGGACTGGAGAGTACACATGAAACTGCCCTTTGGACATGCCTGGATAGGTACAGTAAACTATTTTACTGAATGACTGGTAAGGTTGAATAGAGAGCCTTGTCCTTCTGTAGTGCTAGGGTTTATACGTGCTTGCTATGAGTTTTGAGCAAGTGCTGGGATGAGAAATTAATGGCTTGAGTGCTTAAGTTGAAAGTTTGTCTAGTTCCAAGGGAAAAATTGAAGAGGAGACTTTGTGGAGCTGGGAAAATTTATACCCTACCTATGCAGCGCTGCCCGGTGCTCAAAACCAGGCAAATGCCGTTTTTATAGCAGGGAAATGAAAGAGATAGAAATTAGCCCAAAATGGCCAATAAACTACTACTTTCTGACCTGAAACCACTCCTCCAGGGACAGATAGGCTGCTCAAAACTCCACTCTCTGACAGGTGAACAGAGAAACTTCCTTCTATCCAAGTAAGGTATGGGCCAACACAGAGATCTGTAACACAGCCCTGAATTCAGCACTAACCTGAAAACTGGACTATACTAGCCTAGAAAGGTGGGAAACAAGTATATTTTTTTTTCAGAAAAAAAGCAGATACAATCAAAAAAACACTTTAAATGCGCATAAAAAGATGGTTATTGTTATATATCTCAGTTCAGAGTTGTAGTCAATGCCCCTAGTAATAAAGTAGGAAGAAACACAAATACAGTAAACGCAGATGAATAAAGTGCAATTTTTATATATATATATATATATATATATATAAAAACAATAGAAAATGAACAATCTGATTTAAACAAGTTACCCAATTAACCAGAAAAAAACTCTAAACTGAGCCCTGTTTCAGCAGTCTTCAGTAAGAGAAGTTCTAACTGCACACTCCCGCTACTAGGGTGCAGGGGAACCTTCTCCAAAAAAGATGGCCTGGATCAGTGCTCAAGTTATACAAACAAAGCTAGATTCAGCAGGCCTGGATCTGGTCCTATGCTACAGCAACAAGGTGCACCAATTTCAGAAAGAAACAGTTTGAATAAGCAGGCACAATAAGCCTGTGACCAGAAATTCCCAGCTCAGAAGGGCAGAATCATGCCTCTCCTCCCACAAGAGTGCAGACCACAAACCTTCTTAATGTAGAATAACTGGCCTGAAGCCCAAGTGCTTAAACCAGAACTAATACACTTTTAGAATAGCAGACACTGAGCTTTCAATCAGCAATTCCCAGCTTAGAAGGATGTAAGCTACATGTCCTGCCACAACAGTGCAGACCACAAACCTTCTTAATGTAAAACAACCGATATGAAGCCCAAGTGCTTAAACCAAAAGACTTAGAATAACAGTTACAATTTAATCAGGCTACTACCAAGCAGCAATAAGTGCAGCAGAATAAATAAAATTGAGTACTTTTAAGAAGAGGAGAAAGCAAAATAAAGAAGGAGGAAACACAAATACAGTAAAAGCAGATGATTTTTTTTTTTTGTTAGTAAAGTGCAAAGAGAGATGAAGGAAGAACCTAAGTGGGTTGGTCTTCTCAAATCTTCTCTCTGTATTATGTAGAGTGAACACTAGACTCAGAATATGATCTCACTGTATTCGGTTAAGTGAACAAATGAGATGGACTCAGGAGGAATGTTCAAATACAGACTTACAGGAGGGGTGGGCAATTCCAGAGCCACCAACACTAACACCAAAACAAGAACAGGGAGGTGGATGGGGACAAACAAGAAGAAAAATAAGTTGTACAGATTACAGAGATATAAATCAAAATACAGACAAAAAATGAGAATAAACACTTATCTTTTCTCCATATCACAGCTGGCAGTAGGTCAATCTCTCTCTGCAGCAGCCTGAGCAACAGGTATAACTGATTTAAAACACAGGACAGAAACCAAACAATACAGATGCAGGAATACTTTGGCCAGATGAAACTAGTTCTGAAAACTTACTGCCACTAAGTAAACAGACAAGGCCTCCAGACAAAGGATTTCACTACAACTGAGGTCAACACTAAGAAAATATACAGCAATAATACACAAGAAGAAGAATAAGTACAGTTGTACAAATTACAGAGATATTAAATCAAAATGCAGACAAAAATGAGAATAAACATTTATCTTTTCTCAGTATCACAGCTGGCAGTATATCAATCTCTCTCTGCAGCAGCCTGAGCAACAGGTATAACCCTGATTGTTGAGATATTTAAAGAATTTTGAAAACTATTACAAAGCAAATAAATAGTATATGAATAATATTCTGCAACTCTTAAGCTGTACTATACAGAGGTCATATATTATCATCATCTTCATCATCACTATCCTTTTTTCTATTTTCTACATGAGACTGGGGTGTCAAATCAACTGTCAAAATCTCTCTCGTTTCAATGCCACTTTCGTACCTTCATCAACAATTATGCCTAACTGATGTGGGTCTTCTCCTAGACAATCCATCTCTTTGCTAGATACTCTTGCTTCTTCTTGCCTTACATCCTAAATGTTCTTCACCAGGTTGTTTCCTGCTTTCCTCCTCATGTGCTCAAACCGTTATAATCTATTCTCATTGACTTTCTCTGCAATAGGAGCTACTTCGGTTTCTGCTCTGAACTCCTCATTTCTTCATCTGCCCCGCAATGTGCATTCTAGCACCCATCTCAGGCACTTCATCTCCTTTATCTCTAGCTTTCTCATTTGCTCTGTCTTCACTGCCCACATTTCTGTACCACAGAGTAGTACTTGTTGCTCCACTGTTTCATATATCAATAAAGTTGTAGCTACCATCATAAAATCGTTAAGAAGAAATAGTCTGAAACCTTGTATGAAGCACAGTATTGGAATTATTAGTGCAAATATGAAGAAGCAATATTTGATGCCAAGAGGCACCAGTAGGATATAAGTGTATAAATGCCTGAGGATGTCACTAGGCTGCGATGAGTTAACTTGGTCTAGTAGATATATTGTTCATTTCAGGGATGACCTAGGAACACTGTCTGGTTAAATAGCTAGCTCAGAGTCACCCACTATAAACATGAAAACTGAGGGGATCAATATCTGGGTTGTAGGATTAAACTTGTTAGCAGATAATATCCTTAATCATGTGCAAACTGTCAGACAGTGATTTTTTTCATTTGTTTCCTGTGCAGGGCTGTTACAGTTATGGTTGTTGTGTTGTAATTGTGTCACTTCATTTACTTTTTCTTGCCTTAATCAACATAATTTACTCTAAAATTTAACAAAGAGAAAGGAACCTAGAAACAAAATAATTTTTCCAATTTCAGACCTCACATATGAAACAGAGTTGGAAGGTTCCTCAAAAAATAAGCAAAATGGCACTGTGTCTTTATAAAAATTCCCACATGGCACCTGCTGCATATGTATTTTGAGCACACAGCAAAAAAGGGGAAAATGATTTATTCATTTGCCCTTGTTAACCAGGATAGAGCACTGATCCACATGGACCTTTTCAGACTCAGCCTGGGAGTCCTGTCTGGCTATGTGACTTGCTCAAAATCACATAATAGGTAAATGGCGGTCAGGAAGTCAAATTGCTGATTTGACAACAGGAAGCATCTCATTAACATGACATTTCATCAATCTTCTGTTCTAAATGCCAGAAAGTCTGAATAATACACACTTGTTTAACTTCTGAACATAGCTATTTTTTCTGATGAAATTGATTTTCAGAAACTGAAATGTGTTATATCCAGTCATCACCAGATACAATGAAAACACTTTGATTAAAGCTTCACAATAGAACAGAATTAAATTTAAGACAACTTACAGAAGAATAACGCAACTATCTTCAGTGCAGATGTCTGCATCCCCCACTCCCACCCAATAATATAACTAAGTCTGATGTCATAAAATCTTTTAGCACATATGTAGGCTTGTGGACTGTTGCAATTTTCTGTATATTGCTATTCGGCAGAATAATTTCAGATGAACCATATTTGCTGACGTGGTCTTTAACCAATCAGTCCAACACAGTAAAAGACAATATGTAAATATAATATAACACTTAGATAATCAGTCAAATAAAGAGGGCACAATTCTTTGCACATCCTTAAAATACACAGTAGATACATCAAGACCAAAATAAATATCTGACTGGCATTATGGCAGCATCAAAAGATTCACAATCCACCTTGTACAGCCCAAAGCATGTCTGATAACACTAGCTCAAAGCAGTAGTGCTGAAGACAATGAAAACATGTTACAAACGTAGAAATAGGAATGGCTGAGTATCACTGCCTGGACATAACCACATTAATGGAGCATTGGAAAGAGGAACCACAAAGCATTATAGAGAAAGATGAAGATTATATCATATGGGATCAACCATTACCACCAATTCAAAAATTAGATGGGAAAAAACGGGTATAGTAAGTAGTCCATGAAAAAAGACAAAAGTAGCATTGATCATTGAAACTGATGCACTCAATGATTACACTGTCTTACGTGCAGAGAGACACAAAGTCATAAAATAATTGGATTTTGGAGGCAGAAATCAGAGCAATGTGTAAGAAATACACCCAGACAGTTTCAATAGCAGTAGGAGGAACAGGTCTAATAAAGATGAATTTATAGTCATACTTAGATATAATACCAATACATTTAACTCCATATGAATTACAGAAGAAGTCAGTTCTGTGTGCATTGGAGGTGCTGAGTAGAACAGTATTGGCTAGCATCTAAGACCGAAACATCACTACTTTCATGAAAGTTAACCATACTTTGACTTAGGAATGTGCTCCATTCCCATCATGGTATTAGAAACCCAAAAGACTTGGAGAAATTAAGCACAGAGAAATGAGACAATGTTTACTGTCATTATATCCTTTCTTGTTAAAGGCTGTTAATGAGCTTCTCTCATTCATTTAAAAAAGAACATGGCCATTATGCTGTCTTTAATGATAATATTTGAATACACACTATGTTGAAGCCCACATTAACTTTGTCGTGTGTGTGTGTGTGTGTGTGTGTGTGTGTGTGTGTGTGTGTGTGTGTGTGTGTGTGTGTGTGTGTGTGTGTGTCTATGTGTGTATGTGTGCATGTGTGTGTATGTACATATATACGTAATGGATTACTGGAGGATGAAGCATCTAACGTGGCTCTCTGTTATGATCAGTATTCATGTGGAAATTAAAGCTAAGGATAACCATCTCAAAGTTAAATGAACAGTGAGGTTACCTTACTTCAGACCACTTTTTTTCATTTTATGGTCCTTATACCCATCCATACTGCCCAACTCACTTTCTCACTGATCCTTGTCCAAATTTGACTAGTCATTGCCATTGGGTATGGATTTTGACTAGTGCTCGATCATCATCTCTGTAGGCTAAGGCTATTTTTTGAGCTGTTGGTAATGGTTTATCCCATGTGATATAATCTTCACAATTCTCTGTAATAATTTGTGGTTCATCTTTCTAGTGATCCTGAGCTACTTCTGTATTGCAGTGTTTGTGCAATTTCCAGTGCAACAGTCTCTCATTAGTGTATCAGACCTGGCACCAAGATGTGTGAATGCTTTTAGTTCTTTTTTACAGAAGTACTGTAAATTATTTAGAACAGCTCCCTGTTTTTGATAGTGCTTATGTCTATCAGAAGTTCTATTTGAAGTTTTGATTACTTTGTGTCTTGCCAACATAGAACCCTCATCAATAAAACAATAAAACAGGTGTGCAGGCCAACAGAGAACCTGCATTTATCTGTTTCTCTCATATGTTCAATGGACTTTGTAAACCAATATGTACATAGTCTGCTGTCTCTGGGCTGCCATTTTTGGTTTTAATTCACCTGTCCTTAACCATTCCTGCATCAAACTTTGGTCATCATTATATTATTCCAGGAGATCTCTGCACTTGCCACTGTATTTATGGATCTTCCAGTTTGCTCTCCTTTTTATCTGAGCCCTTTTCCTTGTATTCTTTTTTCTTTTATGTTGGCACATTTAGCTGATGACTTATTATTGCCTTTTTCTGATTTGATTTCCATTCCCATTTCATATTGGAATGCTTCTGCTAAATTAAGTAAAAATGTCATCTAAGACTTATTTTCCTCATGTTTTAAACCTTTCACCACTTTTGAATCTGGTGAGGTCAGCAGATATGTATGCAGCCCAATGATTGCAGAGCTAAACATGAAAGAGCCCCCTCCCCTTTAGTCAGAGAAGTTGTAATCTTGGTATACATTCACTTTTATATACCATTTGGTAAACATGAAGTATTTTCCTTGTTTTCCTGTCTAACTGATACAATACTTTTTGGGGCCAGTCAATCACCTCAAAACTGTAAATTATAACAAGAAGAGTAAACTGGTTTATAGCTTGGACTTTATCCCAGATGTCAAGGCATTTTTTTATATTAATTTTAGTCATTTGAAATATTCTTTACTGTGTTTTATTTTCATTTGTTCATGTTTTACTGTTGATCCATCATCTATTCCAAAATATTTGTTCGCTCCTTCATGTTCAAGTTCTCTTATACAACATTCTTCTATCAGACTGACATTATCTTGGTGTTGCAGCTTTCCTGTTTTAAATGCTACTTGTGCACATTTATCAAGATCAAATCTCTTATTTTATTTAATATACCTATTCCTACTTGTGCCATGAAAATAAAATACCCTCTTTTATGGAGTATCTTAACATTAATGAAATATACTCAGGAAGCAGCAACTGGGAACATAATCCAAGATGTAATGGTGCTTCACCAAGAACTAGAAAAATCAGACTACTCTCACTATGATGGAATTTGTATACTTGGCAACTGAAGTTTGTCATCTTGAACTGTTCACAACCAAGACAAGAACATCTAGAATCACTTCTATATATAATATATGGTTGAAATTCAAAGAAGTGCTGGATAAACAGACTTTAAATTAACTAACACCTACTCTTACCACATTTCTTTTTCTGTTTACAAAGCTTTGTTTTATAGTAGAAACCACTGTAAATAATTATATTTAGTTGTCATAGATTAGTACTAAGCTTGCTGCCCTTGCGAGCCATTTTAAGCTTAGCTAATTATCCCTTGTGAGACTCAAACCCTGCACCTTCTGTTTGTAAGGCAAACACCTTAACCATTAGGCCACCTTCCCAACCCCTTGTTGTTTATTATTGTTCTTTTAGATATGTATATTTGTTTTATAATATCTCTTTTATCATATATTAATGTTTTGTTGTTAAAAATTTCAATAAAAACAATTGAGAAAAACTACTCCTCCAAAATATGGATATTTCTTCATTTTGTACTGGTGTTTCTGTTGCTTTAACTTTGTTTCCAAATCCTCTATAAAATATTTTTGTGTCACCTATCCACTACTTATTTTGTATTTCCTTTATTTTTATCTGCACACATTCTAAGTTTTTTCTGACTCTGCTGATTGCTAATATTTTTAGTTTGTCATTGGCAATAATATATTATAAATCTTAATCTATTTTGATATTGTGCATTGCTCTTATCACATCTATCTTCCTAGGTATTTTTGATGATATGTTCCCATTTTTATATTTTTTTTGTATTCTTCTAACAATGATACTTCTTGTCTAATTGTTTTATACTTTTCACCATTTGATGTTTCCTTTGTGGCATTTTACTCACTCCTTTCCTTTATTTTGGTGCTCTACATTTTATTAGTTTAGCTGCATGTTAATTTATTCTGTTTATTTCTGTTATATCATGTGAATTTCTCTTAATAGTCCTAATTACTATGATCATATGTTTTAATAATCTTCTAACATTTTGGTCTTATTTACTTTATGTAATCTATTTATTTCCTGTATCTTAATATAGCTATCCATCTATTAAATAAAGAAGGTCTTCCCTTAAATCATTTTCTCCTGGATAGAGTTCATCTTCTTTGCTCTCTCTTTCTTGTGAGAAATCTACAGCAAGTTCCAAAAACCTTTTTGTGACATATCCTCTTCAGATCCATTCTGCTTCATATGCTGCTGCTTCATATGGGAACCTTTTGTCCTTCACTCCACATCAATACCTGTGTTGGAGTTGCCACTGTATCCTGCTCCTTCCCTTGCCGGGCAACTTCAGTTGGACTGTTATACCAGTCTCCTGCATAGGGGTCCAGAGGATCATCTAGTTGAAAATCTTCTTCAGATGCCTCCTGCTCCACCTCTTACTCCTTAATCTAGGCACCTGTAATTTCATAATGTTGACAGTGCCTGTGTTGAATTCCCTGCACTAAATCCTTCACTAGACAGATAATTCACAACTTCAATTTTTATTGGCTTAACTCCTACTTTTTTCATTGGCATAATGGTTAAAGTCTTCACCTCCCATGCACATGGTTCAATTTTGACCTCCATCCAATGCCTGTTTGTAGTTTGCATGTTGGGCGGCCACAGTGGTGCAGCGGTGGCATGGTCACCTCACAGTAAGAGGTTCTCCGGTTTGATTCTCAGCTGGGGTGTCTTCTGTGCAAAGTCTGCATGTCCTCCCTGTGGTCGTGTGGGTTTCTTTGGCTCCAGTTTTCTCCCACATCCCAAAGGCATGCTGTAGGTGGATTGGACACTCTAAATTGGCCCTAGGTGTGAGTGGGTGCATGTGTGTGCCTTCTGTGGAAGGTTGGGTGCTGGAATGTTGGGTGCCAGGCTGGCAACTCGACACCGTAAAACTCTACTGCCAATCATGAGCAGATAGGTGATCTGCTGTGGTGACCCCTAACTGGGGAAAAATGGAAAGAAGAAGAAGAATTCTGCATGGTCATCTTGTGTCTTTGTAGGATTCCTCTCACCTTTAAAAAACATGCTGAGTGTTTCCACCTCAAACTCATCAAAGAAATGGGACTGCTGACATCAACACAGACTCTATACGGTGTACTATATAGGGAACAGTTGTATAAAACAACCTCTTTGGGCATCTACTGGGATGCACAGTATCCTCATGATAAAAGAACATGGATCACACACTGTGTACTGTGACAGGACTAGCCACTTGGTGTAAAAGACAGCACTAGGTGATTCAGTTATTTTGACAAATGTTGACAAATGGGTATGGGTATTTGCCAGCGATAAGTGGATTAAGGATCCGACCTATGCCAGGGACCCATTATAATGGTGGTAGGGGTGTACATGTCCCTATCGGCCAGTGTGTGCCTGCCATAAAGCCCAGCAGCCTGGGTCAATAAGCTCCTTACTGGATACTGTTCAGCTGCACAGCTTGGGTTAACTGGATAGCTCTGTTGATTGAAATCTGGATGTAAAACCAATCAACTTGCCAAACATGAGCTACGAAGGCAAGACATAGCTGGGAAGTGACACACTCATGGCAATCAGAATCCAGCCTAATGATAGGGTGGTATTCATAATCTCAGCCTTTACCCCACAGCAGGGTTGTGATAGGGAAGAAAAGAGTGCTTTAGAAGCTACTAGATAAAGCAGCACAACATGAATTGATGTTAATAATGGTTGACTTGAATGCACACATTGGGACAGATAGAACAGGATATGAGAATTGCATGGGTCCACATGGGTGGAGCAACAGGAATAAAGGAGAGGCCATTCTAGACTTCTGTCTGACAAATAGCTTGATAATAGCCAGCATGTGGTTCAGAAAGAGAGACAGTCAGAAGATTACATAAGGAGTGGCCAACATGCATCTCAGGTAGACTTCCTCCTAGTAAGGAAAGGACACTGGGAAACCACTGGCTGACACAATCAGATGTAAGCAGCAGTCAGTGACAGAGACCAGGCTGAAAACCTGGAAGTTGACTGGAGAGAAAGCACAACAGTTCAAGGAATTACTCAGGGATCTAGCACCTTAAGAAGAAGAGGAAATATGTGGAGATGAAGAAGAATGGCAGCACCTCAAAACAGACTAAAGAACAGATATGTGGCCAAGTCAGGTATGGATAAAAAGGTATGTAAGGAAAGCTGGAGGTGGAATGCAGAAGTCCAGGAAGTCATCAAAAGAAAGAAAGCATGCAGAAAAAAATGGTCTATAGGAAAGAATCCTGGTTGTCGAACAGTGCAGCTAAGGAAGTAGATGCAATAACAAAGAAGCAGGCATCAGAGGCGCACTAACGTTTTTTGTAAAGTAAGTCAGTTGGCACAAAGAAGCTATATCATGCGGCAAGGCAAAGGCAGAAAGATAAAGAAGATAGTCAGACACCCTTCATAAGGGATGCCAGCAATAAGCTGCTTACCAGTCCATGGGAAATCAAAGGCAGATGGAAGGAGTATTTCCAGCAGCTTCGGAATGAAGAAAATCCCACAGAAGCTCTACTACCCCAGACACAGCCTGTGATGAGGGAAGAGGAAGAGCTCACCATAGAAGAAGTAAGAACAGCACTAAGGAAAATTAAATCAGGGAAACAGTAGGCTCAGATGAGATCACAATTGATATGATAAAGGTGCTGGGAGAAATAGGAGTGAAATGGCTCCTGGGGTTACTCATCACAGTGTGGAGAGAAAGGCATACACCACATGAATGAAGAATAAGCATACTAGTGCCAGTGTTCAAGAACAAATGAGACATTCACAACTTTGGGAAGTACAGAGCTATCAAACTCCTATCATGTTACATGAAAGCTCTGGAGAGGGTGAAACAAATACACAGAGTACCCGAAAGTAAGATGGGAGATGAGCAGTTCAAATTTAGATCAGGATGCACCACAAGTGACCAGATGTTTGCAATGAGACAGATAATTGAGAAGAAGCTGGAGATGAGGAAAGAGTCCAACTGGGCATTCCTCGAGCTGGAGAAAGCATAATGACAAGGTCCCAAGAAAGCTGATTTAGACAGTTCTGCAGTGGTCTGAAGTCCCAGAAGCATTGGTAGAATTAGTGCAAGGACATAATGACTCAAGTATGAACAGTATTCAGTCTCACAGAGGAGTTCCCAGTGGGAGTGGGTGTTCATTAGGGTTCAGCTCTAAGCCCACTGCTGTTTATACTGTTGATGGACTACATTAGCAAACAGGTTGGAGGGGACAGATCAATAAAGTTGTTGTATGCAAACAATGTGGCATTATAGATGGACTCTGAGCAGAAACCTCAGCAGAGGGTAGAGGAATGGAATGAAAAGCTGAAGGCACATAGGATGAAACTGAGTTCAGATAAGACAGTTGTAATGATAGCAAATGGTGGAGTTCAGAAGAACCTAAGAATTGAGATAGAAGGGAAAATAGGGGAAAGGTTAACAGCTTCAAGTTTCTGGAAGGGATGGTTGAGGAAAAGGGAAGTCTAAATGATGAGGTCAAAGCTAGAATCAGAAGGGCTGCAGCCATCTGGGACAGTGTGTCTGGTGTAGTATATGATGGAAGAATGCCAAGAAGCTGAAAAGTAATGTATACAAAACAGTGGTGCGACCAGTCCTACTGTATGATATTGAAACCTGGGCAGTAAAGACAGAGCAGTTCCGAAAGCTTGAGGTGACAAAGATGAAGTGCCTGACACAGGTGGTAGGGTGCACACTGTAGCACAGATGAAGAAATGAGGACATAAGAGCAGAAGCCAAAATAGCTTCAGTTGTAGAAAAGGTCACAGAAAACAGATTATGGTGGTTTAGGCACATTTGCAGGAAAGCAGAAGACAATCTGGTGAAGATTTTGGACAGACAGGAAGAAGGCAAGAAGAAAGAAAGATGTCCAGCAAAGAAGTGGATAGATTGTGTTAGAGAAAACTTGCAACATTCAAGCATGAGTGCTGAAGGAGGCAGGAGTGGCTACAGTTGAAACAACACCCTGACCCCATGTAGAAAATGGGAAAAAGGGGGTTGTTGATGATGATGATGATAACTTCTACTTTACTAATCCTCTTTTGTACACTTTTTTTTTGCATTGTGAAATTTTCTATATTTGAGTGTCTTTGCCTGTATTTCTCTTCAAATATCTCAGGAGTAGCTTTTTACATTGTTTAACTTGGCATTCTCCTTTACATAAATATTATACCATACCAGATCTATTTTTCTTTCCCATGTCCATATTTCTTTTTGATATCTTTCAAAAATCTTTTGGTTTGTCTTTTTATATTTTCATACTTCCTTTCTTCTTTTTCATCTGGCCTGAAATTTCTTTCTTTATGTAATGTTTTTAATAATCTGTTATATGGTGTCTACAAATATATATATATATATATATATATATATATATATATATATATATATATATATATATATATATATATATATATATGGGTCTACTTGAGTTGACCGAGATGCCAGTTCGCCGACACGCAGAAGACCGAGACCAAACGACCAAAAACGAAGGTGATCGACAAGGTGAAATCCCGACAGCCGAAAGACCAACATGGGAACGTGTGAGCACGACTCGGTAAGTGTGCGATAGTGAGGGATTTAGGGTTAGGGAGTGGACAGGTAAGTGTGCGATAGTGAGGGATTTAGGGTTAGGGTGAGGGAAAGGTGAGTGTGCGGTAGTGTCGGACTTAGGGTTCGGGTAAGGTAAGTGTGTGATAGTGACGGAGTGTAGTTTAGGGGTGGGTTAAGTGAGTTAGGGTTAGGGTGCAGGTAGGATCAGTGTGTGATAGTGACGGACTTTAGGTTTAGGGGTGGGTTAAGTGAGTTAGGGTTAGGGTGCGGGTAGGGTAAGTGTGCAGTAGTGTCGGACCTTAGGGTTAGGGTTTGGGTTAAGGTTAGTGGATATGTAGATGTGTGTAATGTGTAGTTTACGTTTTGTGTGTAGGTGTTATGGTGTTCGGTTTTGTGAGTTGTCGGTATTGTGTGTTTTCAGTCGTTTGGTCTCGGTCTTCTGCGTGTCGGCGAAGTGGCGTCTCGGTCAACTAAAGTAGACCCATATATATATATATATATATATATATATATATATATATATATATATATATATATATATATATATATATATATATAGTGGGTACACAAATTTTCCTTTGAGGATGTTGACAGTTTTCTTGTGGAAGTATTTTTCTTTCTTTTAATTTTTCTATTAATCTATCTAAATATCTTCTGTCTGGAAATGCTGGCCTTTTTGCATAATAGCAACAATACATAATCCCGGGATTCAGTACAGCTTTTTTTCCATTCAGGAATAGTGTAGCTGCTCCTACACGGAATATGACCACCAAGCAATCCAGTAAAAAAGCCTGGGGATGTGCACAAGCCTGCCAACAGTATTCTGCCATGGACAAGACTGAATTATGCTAATGACCTCATTTGCTGGTGAAAACCATGCAAATGAGGTCAATTAGTGATCCAATAAGCAGGCAGGTATACGTGGCAGAATAGTGTAGCTTGCAGAAATGTATTCGGTTACTAGCCGAATACATTTCTGCAAAAATCAAAACGGAGGCATGACAGCTCAAACTAAAGCATGTATTCTAATCCTTAGGCATGCCAATGGCCAAATATGTCACCATTGGCATGGAAAAGTGTTGCAAAATTATAAAAATCAAAGTTTATTTTTTGGGCCAATTTCGGCCATTTAAGCATAAGACAGTGGCGCGCAAATGGGATTGTGCCGAAAATAAAGAATAAAATGTGAAAAGGAAATTTTAAGTGAAAGCTGCATTTTGCCACTATACTCTATGGCATGCAGAATCAAAACAACAGCAGGGAAGAGTGGTTGCTAAGAGGAAAGGCTCTGGCATAGTGCTGTAACTAGGTACTAAGGCAGTGGGGTATGCTAATGAGGGAAATTTACTGAATTACAAAAAGAAGATAAGTGACAAACTGCACCTAACTGTGTAGGAGCTATAAGACAGTGGTATAAGCAGGAGAAGCAGCTGACATGAAAAGGGGGTGTGTCATGCTTGGTCTAAGCACATTGGAGCTCCATGGTTCACATTTGGACTTAGCTAAGCACAGCAAAGCAAAGGGATGTGTCTGAAGCTGTATTGACTTATTCCATGAAATGAAGAACATGTTTATGTCCAGGAGAGGGCCATTTCTCATTGTTTACTTTAGCTAAATGGGTTTGCGCAGCGCACATCAGGTTTAAAACAACAAAAAAAAACCTGGAAATAGTGGGACTGTTTACATTTGGGCACCGGGTTTGTGTGGTGCGCCTCAGGGCTTAAAAGGGGTGGAAATGGAAAGGGAAAAAAGGAAAAATAAGGAAATAGCAGAATAAAAGCAATCAAGTACTAATAAAATAGCAAGCAGGTGGAATGTATCATAGACAGCCAATCATGCAGGCAGCATCTGCAGAACAACAGTATAAACTGTGCAAACACTTTTCAGTCTGGTTTTCCCACAAACCTTGCACCATTGCTGTATACATGCAGGGGAATTTTAACCAAAAAAAATGTTAGGGGCTGCCATTGCTTTGATCCATCAGTATGTGCTAGGGGCTGAGGATGGTGAGGAGGATAATGCTGACAACCACCCCAGACTGAGGATAAGGAGAAGAGTGTTCAGAACCAGGGTAACTTACCAGGGGCTACATGATCTAGAGATAGTAGAGTGCTAAATGGTGGACAGAGACATACTTCAACAGATCATTGAGCTGTGCTGGCCTCAGCTTAGACGCAGAGCCAACAGAGGGGAACTGATCCCAGTGGATACCAAGGTATGTGTAGCCTTAAGAATATTAGCTACAGGTACTTTCCAAGGACCTACTGGGGACATGATGGGGGTCTCACAGATATCTGCATCCAGGGTACTCCACCAGTTCCTGGATACTATGCTACCACATGCCAGTGAGCACATTTACTTCCCCAGTACCCGTGAGGAGAGGACCAGCAATATGCGTCTCTTCCACCATGTAGCAGAATACCCAGAGGCACTGGGTGTAATAGACTGCATGCACATCTGTATCAAAGCACCACCTGGTGAACAGGGTAGGGTCTACATAAACTGCAAGGGCTTCCCCTCCATCAACTTCCAGGTTGTGTGTAATGCCCAGGGCATTATCATGAATGTGTGTGCTGGCAGCTCTGGAAGCTATCACAACTCCCACATCTGGCATTCACCACAGCTGTACCAGGCATTTGCAAGTGGGGATATCCCATATGGCCATCTGGTAGGGGATGCTGGCTATGCACTGGAACCGTGGATGATGACACCCATCAGAAATTCACACACACCCACACAAGAATGCCATAATGAGGCACACACCGAAACCAGAATCATTATAGAGCATGTCTTTGGGATGCTCAAGTCATGGTTCCACTGCCTTGACATATCTGGTGGAGCCTTGCAGTACTCTCCAGCCACATGTGCACATATGTTCATAGTATGTGCCATGCTACACAATATGATACTGCAGAAACAACTGCAACAGGAACAGCACAGGGAATGGCCACACCCCCCCACCATTGCCAAGGTCCCTACACACACAGAGGGACTCAGAGGAGGAAGCCCCTGAGCCTGCTCCTGTAGACAGATGGAGGCATTTCCAGTACGCCCAGGCCTTGGCAAAGAGGCAATGAATAGAATACACACTGACACTGCAGGGACCCAGGGACTAGCACCTCTCTCTGACTCGCACTCACAGTAAAATGGATGACACACACATCACATTACCTGTAACTTATCATGTATAGGCAGTGTACTGTGTGCATCCAACATAGGCAGCCCTCAAGTACCATCCTCACAACTGCTGCAGGCACAAGGTAAGTCAGTCTTAACAATAAATGAATGGATTACTATGTTCTGGTATTGCTGCATGCATGCAATGGAATGGGGTGGCCTACTGGGATAGCAGCTGATAACTGACAGCTATGTGAGACACCAGAAAATGTCTGCACAATACCGGCTTCCCCACAATATGCAGTATTATTCAAGGTGACAAATCCCACTGCAGTATTTTTGGGGGCCCAACTAAGGGCGAGGTCATAGGTCACATGCATGGATGTCAATGTGAAGATCCCATACTCACCCCTCAGACTCATCCAGCAAGTCAGCCATAGAAAACCATAAAGAAATGTCTGGCAAAGACCCACAAATGGTGACAATGATGGAATACTCCGTACAGACTTAAAAAGTGATATCACAGCAGGCCTTGCATTTGCAGTAACACTCTGGAGGATAAGAAGTCTGAAACTCAATTGTATGCCATTACAATCTAACCTGTGGTCTCTAATGCTATACCTCTATTCTTTAAGACAGGGCACAATATTATGCTAAATGGAATCAAAATGTAAAGCCAAATATCAGCACAGTCTGTGCAGATGTGTACCTTTGACAGGTGTGCACCTCCCACACCCATATTTCCATAGAAATGCAGTAACATGTAAGTTTGTAGAGTAATAGCGGCAAAGCATACATTGCCAGGGCTGGCCCAATTAACCTGATAACTTGTTGCATGTCCACAATATGCAGGGGTCAGTGAGCTATTCATATGTGTGGGGAATACTGTTAGGATGTGGCCAGCAACTTCTCATGGCTGTTGTGTCCTAGTGACCTAGGTACAGTACCGTGGCAGAAAGGGCCATGTACCATGAACGGCAGTGCCAACTATCTTGCATGTCAGCTACACCTATGGTGGGAGTTTTACACACTGTCCAGATGCCAATATCCATTTCAGCTGGAAAGCTGGACAGGTGATGTACAGAGGGCCACACATATGAACAGTACACAGGTTAGAGTAACCTACACAGTGCCTACCATACCTCCCAACTGTACAGACCTTTTGCAGAATGCACAGAGGTTTGTAGCATCTTTGTGGTGTCTTTATTCTGAACTAGTGGTTGTCTGGCAAATCATTAGCAAAGCATGAAAGTCTAAAGTTAGAAAATAATGATGGATTGCAGTGTCTCAGACTTCATACCCTATAGAAAAATGCACACTAATGCAAAATCTGTTGTATCACCCTTCTTGGTTTGTAAGGCCAATAGTTACAATGGTTGCTATATGTAGGCCTTTGTCACCCAATTACGTATGGCTTTGTCCAGATGTCTGGCTCACATATGTAGAGAGGTATGATACCTAGTAGCACAGCAGTGCATTCTGTCCCTTACCATTGTCACCCCAGGGGGTTCCACTGCCTGGCAGCCTGGGAACATATGAGTGACAGAATGTGCTGCCTTGCATCAGTCTCACATGGCCTACAGGCCTCTGGCAAAGGCCCATGCCTCACCCATAGTGCCTTTGTAGGGAATATCACGGGGTTCATACTACCAAAATAACACAGTCAACAAAATGCAAATATAAGGCCATGCCACTAAATCCTAGTAGCATACCTCTCAACCTCATAGAGGAAGAAATCTGAACAAAGCCATACATAATGGTGGGATAAAGGCCCAACTCTAGGGACACATTTGAAATATTGCTCTCATAATGTTAAAAAGTTGATAGAATAACAAAGGGGGTGTGTAGTAGCATAGATGTCATGAAGGATGTGAAGTCTAAAACTCTAATGTTCTGTCATTATTCCCTGACTGCAACACTGAGTGATTTGCAACAAACATACTAGAAAACCACAATGTTAAGGGAAACTGGCCAGATATATGAGGCAAGAATATGGATAATCTGTGAGAATCTGTATAGATGACAGGTATGGCCACACCAAGATATGACCTTTCAGATAAGAAGAATACTGCACAACCAGGAGATCCCCAGCCTTTTACACAGTTTCATCAGTCAATCAGCTGTAGCCACACCTCCCAAGTGGCCGGATTGTGTAAGACTGTCTAGCCTTTCCTTCATAATATAGGTCTGTGCATCATCCATCTTGTATTTCTCTGGTAAATAACTGTGATAATCTGATTATATCTGTCAGTAGGTTATGACAGTGTCAAATATTACATATGTCAGACCCTGTAACTCAAGCAACTCCTAAATTGATAAGAGCAATAGTTACAGTACACCCCCATGTTTGGCCCATTGTTTCCCCATATTGGCAGCCTATCACTAGATATCTTGCACAAACAGGTTGCAATGTATGGCTGTAGCACACAACACCCCAAACTGGAATACAACTATCCCTGGAATGGATTCCCACACTTACTATAGAAGGTCATACTGAGCATGCTCCTACACATAGATAAGTGAAGCCCATGTCTGAAACCACATTGGACTTATATATATATGTATTGTGCAAATGTCTTTGCATACACACAGCTATGTCAACCTAACTGTCTCCACACACACCCATCAGACAGGATTACCCACAGCCAGCTGTAGGTGGCACACATGTGTTATATCTGCATCTGTTGCATGTGATACACACACATATATATGGGCAACATATTACAATATGTCAAGCATACACACAGAGAGACACGGGGAAGAGAGGGACAGACAGTGATAGAGTGAGACACACAGGGAGGCACACACACAGAATGAGTCATACACAGGATTACCCTGAATGGCATTGAGTGATGTCCTGCTGGAGACAGTTGCATACCAGTTGTAACCACTGGCACATTCCAGCATGAAGGTGATATTTATTGTCTGATGGTACTGAAGTGGGGGTTGGTATATCACATCACCTACCTTTGTGTGTGTGTGTGTGTGTGTGTGTGTGTGTGTGTGTGTGTGTGTGTGTGTGTGTGTGTGTGTGTGTGTGTGTGCGTGTGTGTGCTCGTGTGTGTGTGTGTGTGTGTGTGTGTGTGTGTGTGTGTGTGTGTGTGTGTGTGTGTGTGTGTGTGTGTGTGTGTCTGTAGGTCTAAGTATTATGATGCCTTACCCACCCAGTACACTTCCTATTTCCCTACTTTACAAGATCTGCTAATGTCATTCACCTTAGGAGGACCTTTGGACTGACTTCAGTCCTGTAAGCTCTATAGCATGTGTGATACCTGCATAACACTATCATACAAATAACTAGACAGGTAGGGGTTATAATCACAGTCCTGGCATAGGTAGCTGTGGTTGTGTGTGTGTGTGTGTGTGTGTGTGTGTGTGTGTGTGTGTGTGTGTGTGTGTGTGTGTGTGTGTGTGTGTGTGTGTGTGTGTGTGTGTGTGTGTGTGTGTGTGTGTTTTGGGGAGGGTGTAGGGATAAATGTTTTAGTCCATTGCCAGCCAGTACACCTCCCATTACCCTACGTCACAAGATCTGCTGATGTCATTCACTGTTGAAGTACCATTAGACTAGTCTCTGCTCTATAAGCTCTGTGGTGTGTGCGACAACTGCATAACACCATAGTACAAATAACTGTTTAGGTAGGGGTTCTAATCTCAATCCTGGCAAATATAAAAGTGTGTGGGTCTGTAGGTTAAAGAATTTGAGCCCAGTCACACCCGTGCACTTCCCATTGCCCTACTTTAGCAGTCCTGCTGATGTCAGTCACCTTAGAAGTACCATTGGGCAGCCCATAGCCCTACTGGCTCTGTGGCATGTGTGATAATTGTGTAACACTATTGTACAAATAACTAGTTATGTAGGAGTTCTAATCTCAATGTTGGCAAATGTAAAAGTGTGCATGTTTGTGTGTGTGCGTCTGTAGATTAAAGATTTTGAGCCCAGTCACACCCAGTAAATTTCCCATTTCCCTACTTTAGCAGTCCTGCTGATGTCAGTCACCGTAGAAGCACCTTTGGGTAGCCCACAGCCCTACAAGCTCTTTGGCACATGTGACAAGTGTGTAATGCTATAGTATGAATAACTAGTTAGGTAGGGGTTCTAATCTCAGTCCTGGCAAGTGAGTGTGTTTGTGTGTATGTTTGTAGGTTAAAGTATTTTGTAGCATCTCTCATCCAGTACATCACCCATTGCTATATGTTACAAGGGCTCGTGATGTTCCTCATCTTAGAAGTACCCTGGGGCACCCTTCACCCTAAAAGCTCCATGGCATGTGCAATAAGTGCATAACACTGTATTGGCAATAACTAGATAGGTAGGGGTTCAAACCTCAGTCCTGGCAAATGCATGGGCGCGCGCACTTGTGTGTGTGTGTGTGTGTGTGTGTGTGTGTGTGTGTGTGTGTGTGTGTGTGTGTGCATGTGTGTGCATGTGTGTGTGTGTGTATGTGTGTGTGCATGTGTGTGTGCGTGTGCATATCTGGGTGTGTGCGTGTATGTGTGTGTGTGTGTGTGTGTGTGTGTGTGTGTGTGTGTGTGTGTGAGAGAGAGAGAACAGTATTGTGAGGAGGTGTGTATGTGTTTTGGTGAGAGTCATATCCACTGAGGGGCGGGTTTTGCAATTTTTTGTTGTGGTCCACCCAGTACACATAACAATGTCCACTTTACATGGCCCGCTGATGTCATCCACTATAGAGGTAGCTGTAGACACTCTGCAGCCCTATAAGCTTTGTGTCACATGCAATAACTATGTAACAGTATGGAATAAATAACAAGATCGGTGGGCTTTCTAATCCTTGGATACCATTCCCCACTCAGGAATCATAGACAAACACACACAGCTAGGCATCAACCCCTATATCACTAGGTGGCTTGCAAAATGGCTCACAGATAGAACTCACAGTGTAAAAGCAGTGGACTCCATGCCAGACTGCTGACCAGTCATGAGTGGAGTTCCACAAGGTGTGGTTCTACGTCCCCTCGTGTTCTGTATCTATGCCTCTGAAGTCCAGCCCAACACAAAGTGAGTCTAGCTGACAATGTTTGCAGATGACTGCAAGGTGGGTGCTTTTATTACCTCCTCACGTGATGTTGACATTCTGCAGAAAGGCCTCACTGAAACCTACGACTGGTGTTGGAACCCTGGACTTAAGCCCAATGCCAAAAAATGTGCTGCCATCCCCTTTGGGAACAACCTGGTTCCCATGAATCACCACATTGATGGTAGTCCATGAACACTGAAGTCATTATAAGAGAACTGGGAACATAGGTTGACAGTGAGGTCTCTGTTGACCACCACAATGTCACTGTGTTCAGAAAGTCCTTCTATGTGGCACATCTCATTACTGAGGGTGTTGCATTCAGGAGGTATGAGATCATTGTCTCCCTCTACTCTCCCCTCATTAGGCCAGTCAATGAGTACACTGGCCCATTTGGCATGTACCTCACTGGACACCTGCAACAACTAGAGAGGCTGCAAAAGTACCTCACAAAGAGGATCCTAGGCCTTAAAAACTTGTCCTATATGGACAGACTTCAATAACATCAGCTTTTCTCTGTCTCATATTGGCTACTTACAGGTGATCTCTGCTTGATTACAATGCCATGTCTGACCCAGCTCTGTCAAAAATGTTGCATCTAAAGAACCCAAATCTGTCCACACCACATGCCCCAGAGACCTCAACCCCATTTCCACAATCAACATAACATGTTGGAGGCCAACATCCTAGCAGATAGGTTCAGTGCTAACTTTACCCCACTCTCACCCCCTAGAGGGCCCATCTCTATACCAGAAGAATGCAAAGTTCCTATAATCACGGCTGCACAGGTAAAAAACACACTCTCCAAAGCCAGGAACACAGCATCCATGGGACCTGACAATATCCCAGGCTACATTCTACACGAACTACAGAATGAACTGGCACCCTACTTAAGTACCATGTGCAATCATAGCCTCACCTCAGGCTTTCTACCCACTGAATGGCGCACTGCGACAGTTATCCCACTCCACAAAGGGGGAGCCACGACGGACCCCGGGAACTACCGCCCCATTAGCCTGACGAGCCTGGTCTGCAAGGCCATGGAACGTATCATCATGGAACTCATAAACAAAGACATTGGTAATCTCCAAACTCTGGACCCTACTCAGTTTGGATTTGTAAAAGGCAGATCATGTCTCCTAAACCTGACTGACTTCTTTGAAGCAGTCACCAAAGCCATAGATGATGGTAAAATGGTTCACACAGCTTATCTAGATCTCGCCAAGGCTTTCGACACCATCCCCCACTCTGGAATTATAGATAAGCTCACTAAACTAGGTATAAATCCCTATGTCATAAGATGGGGTGCCAACTGGCTCATGGACAGAACCCACACTGTGAAAGTAGCAGATTCCAAATCCGACAACAGACCAGTGACAAGTGGAGTACCACAGGGTTCAGTCCTGGGTCCTCTCCTGTTTGGTATCTACTTCTCTGAAGTGCAGGCCAACACAGAAGGTCTTTGGCTAACAAAGTTTGCAGATGACTGCAAACTAGGAGCCATAATCGAAACTCCTAACGATGTGGACAAACTACAAAAGGGCTTCACTGAGACAGATTCCTGGTGTCAAAGCCATGGCCTGAAGCTCAATGCCAAAAAGTGTATTGTCATCCCCTTTGGTAAAAACTCTGTACCCATGAACTACCACATAGCTGGTAGTCTGCTTAATGCCAAAAATGTGATAAGAGACCTTGGGACACAGGTGGACAGTAGTCTCTCCTTTGATAATCACATCGCCACAGTGGTCAGGAAATCCTTCTACATGGCTCATCTCATCACAAAAGGATTCTCATCCAGAAAAAAAGAGGCCATTGTTCCCCTCTACTCATCACTCATTAGACCCATTATAGAGTACAACGCCCCTTTTGGTATGTACCTCATAAGACATCTACAACAACTGGAAAGACCACAGAAATACCTCACAAAGAGGATTACTGGCCTCAAACAGATGCCCTATGCAGACCGTCTCAAAAAACTACAGCTTTACTCCATCTCATATCGCCTACTCAGGGGTGATCTCTGCCTTACATACAAAGCTATGTCAAACCCAGAGCTGTTGGACATGCTCCACTTAAAGAAATCCCAATCCCTCTGAGCTACACGCTCTAGGGACCTTAACATTGTCACCACAATAAACAGAACATGCTGGAGGGATAGACTCCTGTCCCAGAGACTTCCCATACTCTGGAACAGACTACCTATCTATGTCAAACAGAGCTCCTCATTAGCACTCTTCAAGAAAAATCTTGATGATTGGATGGGAAATGGGAAATTCACCCCGGGTATCACTTCTGTGGCTCTGCTCGACAGGGGCATAGGAAAATAATTTTCTTGGGTGGCGAAAGCCAGGGTACATTTTTTGGCTAGGCTTGTATGGGCCCTAGGGCCGATAGCCTAGTACCTTCCTATGAACCTATGAACCTATGAGAGGTTCATAACCCAAAGACTGCCTATGCTATGGAATAGACTTCACATACATGTCAAGCAGAGCACCTCACTGGCCCTCTTCAAAAGATATCTGGATGAGTAGATTGGCAATAGAAATCCCACCCTGGGGATCACTCCAGTGGCTATATTCATTAGACACACTGAGGACTAACATAATGTGGCACAATGCCAGGGTAATCCTATGGGCTAGGCTTGTAAAGGCTCCATGGCCATTCACCTAGTACACACCTATGAACCTATGAATCTCTAGATTTCAGTACTGGAAAATATGTGTGTGTGCATTTATGTGTATAAAAGTGTTTGTGAGTGGGTAAACATGTAGGTGAAAGTAGTTTGAGGCCCTCTCACCCAGTACACCTTCAATTGCCATACTTTACAAGGGATGGTGATGTTCTTCACTTTATAGGTACCTTGGGAAAGTCTTCAGCCTATAAGCTCCAGGGTGTGTGCGGTAACTGCATAACACTATAGTACCAATGACTACATAGGTAGGGGCTCTAATCTGAGTCCTGGCAAATCTGTGTGTGTAAGTGTTCGTAAGTGTGTATATTTGTAGGATACAGCATTTTGATGCCTCACTTTCCCAGTACTCACCCCATTGCCATACTTTACAAGGGTTGGTGATGTAGTTTACCTTAGAAGAACCGTGGGACACTCTTCACACTATAAGCTCCTTGGTGCATTCAATAAATGCATAACACTGTATTAGCAATAACTAGATAGATAGGGGTTCTGATCTCAGGCCTGATGTGTGTGTATTTGTGTGTGAGTTTGAGTGTGTGTGTGTGTGTGTGTGTGTGTGTGTGTGTGTGTGTGTGTGTGTGTGTGTGTGTGTGTGTGTGTGTGTGCGTGTGTGTGTGTATGATAAGTATATCCGGTGTATGTGTTTGAGTGAGAACTATATCCATTGGGGGGGAGCGTTTTACATTTTTAGACCATGGTACTCCCAGTACATGTCCCAAGGTCCACTTTACAAGGCCCGCTATCTTCATCAACCATAGAGGTATCTGCTGACACTCTTCAGCCCAATAAGCCACATGCTATATGCAGGAACAATGTAACAGTATGGACTGACTAACAAGATAGGCAGGGCTTTTAATCTCAGTCCTGTCAAGTGTGTATATGAGTATATTTGTGTTTGTAAGTGTGCATAACTGTAGTTTGGGTCCATTCTCACATAGTAAATCACCCATTGCCATACTTTACAAGGCCTTGTGATGTTTTTCACCTTAGAATTACCTTGAGACACACTTCACCATCTATGCTTTGCTGCTCATG